>NW_020653726.1:11750046-11780223 GCF_003589595.1 Hyposmocoma kahamanoa
ATTTTCGTTCGTTTGTTCATTTTTTTAGGAAAAACGTAAACAAATAAGCAGTGGTCGTATATTTTTCTTCAATCAAATTACAATAAAGGAAAATATCGTCATAATTACAAACGACATTTACAAATGGTAGGATAATAGATATATTATCACGACATTTACAAATGGTAGGATAATAGAAATATTATCCTACCATTTTTACCATTTTTTTTAGATTAATGTTTGGAAGCTCCGTTTCTTTAAGTTTTTTATAGTGCAAGTACCTATTTGAAATAGATTGAGTATGTAAAAGATGGACATTTTAAATTTAATTTATAATAGTCAGTACTACGAGTGAGAAAACCTAATACTTCGTAAAGGTAGTAAATATGCTTGAGAACTTTGTTTTACGGTATTTATCATAATGCTTTGCTAACAAAATAATTAATTGAAAGGGTGACTGGTAAAAGAACGCTAAGCAGATGGACATTTGTGACGCCCTCGGTCGCCTCTTACGACCCCCACGGGCATGTATGGGGAGGCGACAATGCATTCTTAAGCCGTCGCCACACGGCTTGAATTATTGAATTGTTAAGGAATTATTACATTTTATACTTTATTAATTGCCTTTACCTCCACACGGTGCGGGTGATTTCGTGTGACTCAAGCAATGCTATGACTTTCCATAGGTGTTAGAGGCCTTAAAAGCTATATAGAGAAAATTCATAAACCATTGCCACCTACACTTCCGTAAACCTTCCACTTGACCCAGTTTCCGGTGCACAAGAAAACACAATAGAATGCTGGCAAAGGTTAAGTACATTACAACACAATAGACCCATTATAAAGCGCATCCCCAGAGGCATTATCATAACACTCCCGCTTAGCCAGGCTCGACAAGGTCGTGGCTGACAGCTCTAAAAGTAGCTCCGAATTCCTATTTATACTCGTATATAAAGTTTTGTATTTCCTCAAAAATAACTACAATAGCATCGTAGAGCTCCCACCGCTTCGGCACTAAAAACCGTCTTGTTACATCGAACTTATAACTCCACTATTCATAATAAAATCACCGAGGGTGATTTAGAAAGAGCAACTTAACTTTATTTCTCCAAAGTAACTTCTCTTCTGAGACACTGCATGACTTATATGAAGCCTAAGCATCGTTACCCTGCAACAACCACGGAATACTCAATACCTCCACCAATGACTAATCACCTCAAATGGAAAAATGGCTTTGCTATTTATTAGCTTTCGTCGATTTTCATTACAATACTATAAAGATAGTGTATCGCCAGCGCAGAATAAAGTAGTTAAACTTATATTTTTATGTAATCTCATGCTTTTAGGCAAATTTCTCCAGCTCGTGACCAAAATTCTCCATAAGGCTAATTTATTCGCCCTGTGGAATACGAACGCTCATATCAGGCCTATTGCATTCGGCTGCAAAATTCGTCGCAAGCTATCAAAAATCTACGTAAATCACGTGCTTCCTGTACTGATGAATAATAAATTTCAGCCTGGTCAATGAAGTTTTGGCCTCTTTAGAGTTAATGAAGCGTCCGTTTAACCTATCTCTCCACCAGAGATGTGCGACGTAGCGAAGCAGTGTGCGAGGAAAAAATCCACCAATAGGATTGCTTCATTTTCCTAGCTTCGCTTATCACAGCTCCGGTGGAAAAGGGTTAGCAGAGCGAAGTATTTGTACATAAAAAAAATAGCAAGAAATATGTGCGAGGAATGTGTGCGAGAGATGCGGATAAGGAATGTGTGTAAAGTGGTGTAGCAAATTAGAGCTACTGAAAGTATGATACTAACTGACTTACATATCGCCACCGCTCACCCCACCACACCATACCCCGCCCGCGTATAGCTGAAAAGCGTTTGTAACGCATCCTCGCACAGCTTTGGTGGAAAACATCACTCTGTTTCTCAGTGCCGCTACACATCCTCGCACCGCCTCGCTACCTCGCCTCGCACATCATCGCACTGGTGGAAATGCCTTATGCCGCTGGAACGCAGTTGACAAGCAAAAAAAGGTGATAGAAGTGTAGATGCAAAAATTGCTTTCAATTCCATTTACAGCGGTAAACCCCCTAATAGAGGTAAACCGTGTTATAACTCCAAATTTTCCCTATCTTTTGCAATATTACAATGAACAATCGAAATTAATACACAAATATTCAAAATTAACACAAAAATACTCCCATTCAATAAAAAAAAAAGAAATTCAATGACTTGGCCCCCAGTTTTCACATTCTCGCTAAATGCACTCTCCGTCCGCTGGAAATGCTTGTTCTCTGTCATTAGAGCTCAGTAGAAACGATCAGATAAAGCAGCTAAATTCACCAAAACAACCGTTCACAACAAGTCTTTCTCTCTACATAACCTAAGACTTGTTTCATTTTCGTCTCTGAATTTACTGCGTCCTCCGTGGCTCGATCGATGTCCAATAACGAAGACGTTGAAATGTGCCGTTTTACATGGGCGTTGAAGAAAAACTTACGCTCTCTGCCAGCAATCCAAAGAATATGCTCGTCTCAACATTATCTTCGAAGTGGAATCCTGGTATTGGCTACAGGCACCACCATCTACCAATGTCGACGTTCTACATAGATTTTTCCTCCGGAAAACGGTTCATCTCCACTAAAGCGTGCTTGGTGAATTTTCTGAGATATAAGTACAATCACCACGGTCTCTTATGCATTCGAAGTGCTGACTGAATGTCTTGACACACAGCTACTTCTGTCAAAGAATAAGATTGGCTATGCAAAATAGACATGTTGCGAGCCTGCGGCATTATGTCTCCGGGCGAGGTCTCAATTAAATTTCCTATCTTTTATTATAAGAGATGAAGGCAGACTTTATAAATGTTTTATTAAGTATATTTAGTATTGCTTTTCCTTTTATGTAAATACTTCTTATTTAGATAAAAATACGCTTTTTATTAACATAATTATACTATCCACGTGGATCGCTTGCTCATATTCCACGAGGAGGTTTTTAAATGATAAAATTCGTGATGACTAGGTTACTATTATTACCAGAAACTACTTTTTAGGTCCGTTACTTTAAAAATATGTGTGAGACATACATATTTAAACACACGAAAAAAAAAAGGACGGGCCCTATATATTATTTTGTCAGAACCGCTGTCGCCAAAACTCACATTTAAATTACTTTAAACACTATGAAATCTTGATAATTATTAGATAATATCATAATATTTAAATTAGAAACTACGATCTAATTTTAAAAGATGCAACAAATTCTAGACTGTTAATATAATTTAAACTTTACCCAGTTGGCATATCGTTGAAAGTTGAATATCTATTAGTGCAAGTTATGACGTTTTGATTTTATAATTAAAATTTTATTCAATGTATTGCCATCTAGCGGCAATAGCTACTAGACGAACTAACGTCAATTTAACGTGCTTCAAAGAAAAGTCAACCACATTGCAGAGGTATAAGGTTTACTTTCGTTTCTTCCAAAAAAAAAAAATTACAATTAACAGAAAATAGAAAAATTATTAAAATAAAATAAGACTTAACAATGATATGAAACAGCACCATGTATAACATTACTTGTGCGATTATAATTTTTGCACTCCTGAGTAGCAAAATAAGGCATTTTTCCACGATAATCGAGGTTTTGCGCGACATAATTGACATGACCATAGCGAGCGTACAAAGCACTTCTTCTGTATTATTTTATTGATCTGTGGACAAAAAATATAAGAAAATTATAGCAAAAGTCACAGTTGCATACATCTTGAAATTTTTATAAGAAAAAAAATCAATATGCTAAAGATTTAGTACAGAATCCTTACGAGCTCGGCTTGCACTTGGTCGCGTTTCTCAAATAATGTAGAATATAAAAGAGGACCTTTTACAAATTAAAAGAAATTGCCTCGTGATTCCCAAGAAAGAAACGAAATACTTATAACTTTTTACTTAATATTTTTTAAATAAATTCGTCGAACCACGTTTACTGGGCTCACATTTTCTCGTATAAAAAATGTTATTACAACGTCGTCTACCTGCCGGAGTAAAATACAATGGGAGAATAATACAGGAATAATGGGCATCATTCCGTCTTTCACTCATTGTTTAGTATGACGCGGCAACTTAATATTGCATTTTCCGTATAGGTTGTTTTGAATGGACTACAATTTTATTTCATAAAAACTCATTACATCATAAAAAAACTCAAGTTGATGAACGGATCCTAATGTAAAAAAATGTTTGGCATGAATTATAACACAGTGGCGATCGCAATAGGTTTTACTGGTGTGTTGAAATGCTGCTGTGTGTGGAACGATCGAACAAAACATTCAAATATTGCAGACTTTGTGGTTACTGATAAATCAGCAAGCCATCAATAAATTTGTATTATTTGTAACAAATTTTTCGACATACTTGTTAAATAAGTAATCTGTACTCTGTGGTAGTAGTATAACCACAGATTACTTACTTAATATGGTATAACGTGCAGCAAAACTAGGTGGTATATTTGTTATGAAGCTAAACTAAGGGGCGGTAATATTTTTTTGTTTATATTTGTGCTCCCGCCAGGCGTGGAGCGAACAAAACTTCGGGTCGTCTCTCTCCGTTTCGCGACAAATTCACACCGCAACATCAAAAAGCAGCTGATTTTTTCTTTATTTATTAAACCTAACAGGAATACAGACGATTTAATTTCATACGATATGTACATACTCATAAATGCTATCGTATACAAACATAAATTTAAAGCATTTTTTTCAGTATAAGCAAAAACTTTTATTATTGAAAAATTTATTACTGCTCTTTATATAAGATTTTTTCTGAGATACTTGTACTGTTTTAAACTTTTTCTTTTTTTAACTTCCTCGCAAGTGTGATGAAAAACATTGTATACGCCACACGGTCGGAACAGCATTATTCAGCAAAAATTGAATCTGTCCCTTCGCTCACTGGTAAAGCTTACTTACCGCCCTAGTGACACAATGTACTAATAATGTTTTTTATGAAATATTACAGTCTGTTATTGTGAATGCTTGTAGGTGCTATATAGCATTACGGATTTAAGGGTCTCAAGGGTTATAGCGTCAATGGTCGCGGATTATCCCGTAATGGCCTGTCGGATCCGCCATATCGGGAATGGCATGAGCATGGCAGCTAAAACCAGAATATCACTATAGAATTCGCGACGCGAGACTGAGGGTCGTATTCTAGAACTCTACTCAATGCTCAAGTCAGGATTGCACTGGAAATACAAGTACTGGAAATACGACCCTAATGGCAGGGACTTGAGTATGATTTCGAGTACTTTAAGCAATACTCATATCCTGACTTGAGCATTGAGTAGAGTTCTAGAATACGGCCCTTAGGCTCGTACTTCCGCCCCGGCGGTGCAGACGTCACGCGTACGCACGTTCACCCCTCAACGTTACTACGCTGCTGTTGCCGCTGCTAACCGACTCAGTGCTCCATAACTACAATCCAGGCAGTTACCAACAAAGGTGAAGAAAATAAAAAAGACACGGATACTCATCTCTGGAGTTGTGTCGTCGAAGAGTTGACCAGTGCGACGAGGACCGTTTGAAAAAGGTAGAAAGGAAAAAGAAGTACACCAACCGTAACCTTAGTGCCACCGCCCCGACCGGCCCTAATCATTTACTGCGTCCAACGATACCGTCAACATTGTTATACGTGTCACGGCTTCATTCCTCCAGAAAGTCTGCCGATATTGTGGAGTAGGTATATACGGGTGAAAGCCAATGCTACCTTGAGGGTCGAGCAGTTGGGGTCCCGCCACAATGTGAATTTTAATTCATGTGGTGAGAGTACCAACTCGATATCTATTGACCTTCATGAAAGATGAGTTTCCGAGGTCGACTATCGGACACTCATGTCGTGTCGCTGATAATACGTGTAAATATTAATTACTCATTAGTATTTCATTATATTATTACGTATATTAGTCTATAAGGTATGCATTTATGGGTCTTTGTAACCTGAATACAAATAAACAAAATAAAAAAAATTAAGCCCGAGACGGCATGGAATTGCCTATGATGCGAGCACGCCAACACATGGCACGACGCGGCCAGACAGTGAAATCACAGGCCGTGGGAAGTTGCCTAGATGCTCAGAGTGATATGTTGCGAATCTGGTCTTTTTCTGGAACGCCAAAAGATTTCAGTCTATTTTGAGACTAAAACTAAACTAAACTAAATATTTTTATATTATGATGCATTAGAGTTGCATAACACTGGTCGTTCCAATGAGCCTTTCATTATTATGCAAAAGTGTGGATCCGTACACAGCGTGCGGCGGTTGCGCATACATATAAGCGCTGTCATTTATGTACGGAATCATGAATCACGATTTCAAAAATTTTCTCCTACTGTTATGTAAATTTGGTACTTGCATAAAATCACAGAATAGTTTTTTTTTGCTGAACTGTAAGAAGTAAATGTTGATTAATCTTTTTTTATAACATCAAGTGACAAAAACACAAGTGAAAAAAGTAAAATAAAAAATAAATAAGTTGCAAAATAACAATTTGTCGTGTATTTCATTTTTTTTTTTCGACATTGCAGAGTTCATCACAACCGATCATTACCATGAGGTATGATAATTTCCGATCTCGAGACTGGATCACCATCGATCATAGACACCTCTGAGGAAGATAGATTTCATCTATTCCCGACCCTTTGTACCATGACTCCACGCGATCAATCATTTCGATAACCAAGCCAACTACTTAATACGGAAATACATGTATAAGTACAGCTCGCCATTTAATTTTTATATTTATCGGTTTAAATAATAAAAATAAGTAAATAAAAATATATATTACACTCAATACAGTTGAAATACATACACATATTATATTATGTACGAGCAACAAACAATGAATTTGTTATTATTATTGATGCAAAAAGACCGAACAAACTCAAAGAAAAATTCCTTCCTACCGAAAGTCATGAGACTGTCTTGGTGTCCTTCGTCTGTCGCCTCAACGTGGCGTGGTTAGCTCATAACTAACTGCGAGCTGCAGACCGAGTCAACAGATCTTACGAATTTCTTTGTGTTTGTTACAGACATGTATTGGGATTAAATGGCTTTCTTCCATTGAATATTTCTTTGTGTTCGAATATGTTTCAATAATAATAACAATATATTATATCTCAAACATGCTCGGAAATGTTTGCATTACTTTCAAATAACGAATACGGAAAAGTTGTCATTTATGGACCATGCGACTTCTTCCCGGCCAAAGACAGGATGCAATGTAAGTATGAAAATCCATTATTGTCCTCTTCTCTAAACTTTTAAATCAATTTATTAATAATGAACTATGTAAATAGGCAAAACAAAAACTCATACAGCCAACTGCCCAGTGTTCATAATTGCGAGAATTCAAAATACTTACCTGGAGCCTTACCATGAACTCTTATTACGATTCAGTTTAGGACCTAAAATGAATCGTTGTGAGATAGCACGTAATGAAGTGTATATCACCATCCCGCTTTTTTGTAGCTACGAACCTATACTTAACTGTAATAAGTGATCATGGTAAGGCCACAGTACAGCTTACATAAAAAAAAGAAAATGGCGGCAACATTTAAAGTATTTTGGTATTCTTCTGTTTTTTCGTCTTTTTTGTATTTTGGTCAAGGAAATGAGTACTAGTGAGAAGAGCAATAACGAAAGACTACTATTATTAATGTGCCTGGAAAAACAATAACATTTTCTTTTAGCAATTGTCCTAATACGTCAAATATTACTTTCAATATTACTTAATATTTTTTTACATTTTCTATTATACGTCTACTTCGTTCTTTCATTATATCCTCACATTGTTTGAGAAAAATTAGGATTGAACGGAACGAGAACGGGGATTGCTTGACTCGTATTAATGCGAAGCCTCGCTGTCGCCCGTCCTTGTAACTCATACTCATCCAGCAGTCCCTTACTTCTGCAATAATGTACTATTGCATCACACTTGCTAGTAAACAGTGTTATGACATGCAGGCAAGAAAACGTAATGCAAAAAGTTCTTATGCTCGAAAAATCTGAATATATATTTGGCATAAACTTGAAGTATGAAAAAAACGAAATATTTGCGGTTTAACTATATTTTACTTTATTTTGTGAATTCGAATTCTGCACTATTTTTAGAACTAGGAAATTATTTATTTTTAACCGACTTCAAAAAAAGAAGGAGAGATCCTCAAATCGACTGTATGTTTTTTTTGTATGTATGTTACGCGATAACGCCGCCATTTGTGAACCGATTTTAATGATTCTTTTTTTTGGAAAGAGGGTACCTCAGAAGTGGTCCCATTTAAATTTGAAGAAAATATTCCACCTCTAAGGTTGGTAAACTAGGGGATGAATGACTGTTGTGGTCGATTTTTTTTTAGTACTCAGTACTGATGTTATTATTTTATATCTTAATACATTGTGGCTGCATACGTCTGTGCCTATAAAAGGCATTTTAGTTAGAGTTGTATTATGCCTCGGTCTGCGGCGCGTGGTCGGGTTTAGTTTACGGGGTGTGCTCATGCTCTTGGGTGGCACAGCAGTTAGTACTATGCACGCCTGATGAGGAGGTCGATTCCCGATTTGGGCCAATTTAAGAAACGAACATTTCTAAATTGGTTTTAGTCTGAGTATTCTGGATTCTCATTGTTTTGGTATTCATAGTATAGGAAATTCGGCAGTAGTTTGGCATTTTTTCCCCCTAAATACTTCTCTTTGGCATAGCTTTCAAGAAAATGGAATCTAACAGATATGGTTGAGATACAACAAAGCTATAATAAGTATCTCTTTTCCACTACATCGGGAAGTATGCCTTACATTTTTACAATTGTGAAATCTTGTACTCGTAATCTATTACGCCTCCGTATCCTCCATACGAAGGCGTGCGGACGCTTCGGGCTTCGCCCTCCGTGGACCTCGGCCTGCGGTTTCAGCACTTAGGACTTTGTTTAAAAAAAATTAAATAGCTCTTTAATGGCGGCCATATTTAAAAATTACAAAAATATATTATGACCACTAATTAATATCAAACAATCTTGGAAACCTTTTCGTGACTCTATGACATTCCTTCGAGCACCTCCTACCTATCTCTAATAGTTTCCGTCATAGGAGGCTTTGAAATTTGTATGGCGGCTGTTAGGGTCCTAATGGACGTAAAATAAAAGTGGACTGTATTACAATAGGACTGGTATATTCGCCGTCTCAATCACAAGTGTCTTCGTTGAATTTAAATTTAAATAAATAATAGGGGTCGACCGTCGCCGGTGGCTGTCGATAAGGCGAGTGCCCCTGCGCCGCTGCCGCTCGCCGTGACGTCACGCTTGCCGTGTCGTCCTCCCCGCGTCTCGTGCCGAGCGGGTATAAGACCGGTTCGCAACAGCGGCCATCTTGTTTATTTGAATTACGAGTATTTTTTACTTCCCACGGAAATTGACCAGGGTGTATCTCATGAAAATGCACAAAAATCCCTCCCACGTATTATAGTTTTTGCAGGCCGTTGATCACTCGTTTACATTTTCCACATTCAGGACTTCTCATATTTGATTCTTTGCCTTGGAGCCTATCCGCGTACAACGGTATAAATATCTTTTTTTCATCATATCGGGAAGTATGCGTTCTATTTTTCTATGTGAGTCTAAACTTGTAGCTTTATATTATAACTAGATGGCGTGGCTTGCGTTGCCCTTTCTTGCTATGTTGTGGCAAATTGGGAGTTGAAGTTTATATTTACGTAGAGAATCCGCTTTGGTTGAGTTTGAGTGGAAAGGAGCTGCGAAGATTCAGAAAAGTCAATTGTTTACGGCGGCCATCTTGAATTTGCCATATTGGAAAATTTTTGATGCCGGTAGAACCTGACTAGGGTCCTTGACAAATTTTGTTTGAAAGCCATATACTCATCTCTGAGCCTTTCACTGGGCCGTTTATTACGGAGACCAGGGGGCCAATCGCGCTAATTGTCAACGGTAAAACCAAAACCTTAAACCTCGCCAATGTGACACGTTGCGTACATTTCGTATCGCGCTAACTGTCAAAACAAAAACCAAAGCCAAACAAAAAGGAAACGTTTGACGTGTGACACGTTACGCACATTTGGTATCGCGCTAATTGTCAAAGGTAAAAGCAAAACCTAAAACGTTGCCAATTGGTACCGCGCTAAATATTTTAACGTTTTAACCACTTATGTAACCTTCGGGGAATGGATTTACCTTTGACAGGTTAACGTTTGTGTGGCAGTTAATGGAGAGTAACTTTTCACTACGTTTATCGTATATTAAAGATGTTCCACGGTTACTTAAATGTTTCGGAAAGTATTTATAAGGTGGATGTGGCCTTAGAACGGGCTTTAAATAAAAGAAAAGCGTAGAAAGACGATCACATTTAAAATGTCTGAGGAGAAATTACGTAAACGATATACCGTTTGTCCACGGAATTCATTTCAGGATTGGTGGAAGAACTATGCCTACATATTCCCGTTAAAGGACGGTCTGTTGCATTGGATGTGGAGACAAAGGTAAGGGTTAAGTGGAATTCGATAGTTCTCAGTTTTGCATAATAACCAAATTTCTATACTGTGTAAACCTTTAAAATTGATAGCGCGATTGCATTTTGTGCGTCGGTAAAACCATTTATTTATAAAAACCAAAACCTGTGCGGTTGAATGGTTAAACCTTTCGAAAATAGTGCGATTGGCCCCCAGTTGTTGTATCTCAACCGTCTCTATGTTAGATTTCATTTTCTTGAAAGCTATGCCAAAGAGAAGTATTTAGGGGAAAAAAATGCCAAACTACTGCCGAATTTCCTGTACTACGTAGGTACTATGAATATCAAATCAACGATATCCCAGAATACTCAGACCAAAACCAACTTAGAAATGTTCGTTGCTTAAATTGGCATAAATCGGGAATCGACCTCCTAATCAAGCGTCCATAATACTAACTGCTGTGCCACCGAAGAGCATGAGCACACTCCGTAAACTGAAACCGACCACGCGCCGCAGGCCGAGCCCGACTCCACCGTAGGTGGGGTACAGGACTCGTATTATATATAAATTTATTATATATTATACCAAAAACCTTAGCACTCGATAAATACTGCAATGTAAATTTTTGTCACAATAAATTACGGGAAAAATTTTATTTATATATATGCGCTCCTTGGTGAGCTTTCGGAAATAAGCAACGAATCCTCAAAATGTACGCATTTGATTTTGAGCAAACATTTTTGTTACACAATCCCTGTTTGTCCGGGTACTATTCCGTACACTTTGTTTGTGTAACATGACAGCAATAGACTTGTTTGAATTTATTCTCTGTCACCACTGAAAGGGTTCGTATGTATTCGTTTTTTCAGTGTCAAGCTCAACGTTCTCACTAGATTTTTTTGAAGATGGTTAGGCTGGGAAGCAGATAGTTTAACTGATCGGAACCGTTGCATGTAACCATTTATAGACGACCAAAGGCGACCTCGGTAGCCCAACGGTCTGCACAATGGGCGCTGGATGAGGAGTCGCACAGCACAGCAGAGCACGGCACGGCACGGCACGGCACGGCACGGCACGGCACGGCGCGGCGCAGCGCGGCGCGGCACGGCACGCCACGGCACGCCACGGCACGCCACGGCACGGCACGGCACGGCACACACAAACTAAACTAGGTAAGTACAAACAGCAACGCGAATCACTCCGGTGCATTATCCAAAATACCCAGACCAGAATTAACTTAGAAATGTTCATGTTTGATCCTACAGGACGAAATCATCTATTGTCGTTTATAAATGGCTACAGGTAAATTATTAATACTCGTATATATGTGTAACTAAGGATATACTTAAGTGGCCACATACACTCATGCCCCGCCTTAGGGAAACCCTATGTCGCGGATGCCATGGATACACACCTAGGGTCGTATTCCAGAACTCTACTCAATGGTCAAGTCAGGATTTGAGCAGACTTGAGTATGATTTCAAGCACTGGAAATACGACTCTAATGGCAAGGACTTGAGTATGATTTTCAGTGCTCACTGTAATACTCAAGTCCTGACTTCGGTATTGAGTAGAGTTCTGGAATACGACCCATAGACAACCACAAATTACACCCAAACTCACGAGAGAAATAAATGTAGGCCTTACAAATATTTCTCCGGGCCCGGGAATCGAACCCAACTCCTACACACATTACTACATTACAGAGTCAGTGACCCAACGGTTGGCATTGTGGGTGGGTTTATAAATAAATTTATTTAACGGCCAATGGTGAACTCTCACATAAATTTTTGTTGACTTAATTTGTATGAGTCTGTTTATTAAAAATATGAGAAAATATAGAGCTGACATCCCTGAACAAATTTTGTTTTGGGTTTATTATACTGAGAAGTCAGGTATTAAAGATATTCCAGTTTGAGGTTTTGGAGGTTATGTGTTACGTAATTGAGTAAAATATATTCGGTGTATTATTATATCAAAATAAATTACAAGTAAATTACAATAGAAGCTGAATGGTGCCGTGGGTTTGTGACGTGACAAAAGTTCGGAAGAAATTATTTTATATACTGGTATGGTCAAAAGGCATAAAGTTAAGCCATAACAAAATAAACTCATTTAATAACATACCACAGACTACTGGTAACTCGGACACACATTATTTCTTTGTGAAACGTGCCATCTATCCCTGATTTTGGGAACTTTTTTGACAGTTTTACCACTTTCTCGCGTGGCATTTTTATAATGAAGTTGTTATCTTTGTGGTATCTTTTATTACCTTATTACAGATCGGTCGAATCAGTACATATCATATTACGTGAACTAAATGTGGACGATATCCATACGTAGGTACTGAAATTTTTTTGTTGGCGGCTAGACGTCGCTCAACGTTAAGAAACTAAGACAGTAACAGTTGTAGATATCAGTCCGGTTACATACTACTTAGTAATTACTTTGGTTTAAATATGATTTTATATCTAGGCCGCTATTATACTTTGAAAAACCTAATGAATTTATTTTATTCAAACTTGTAATACGTAATACGTTACGTAAGACATTTGAAGACGCCAACGAATTTTTTAAACTATGATGTCAATGTTCTTTAGTAGCAGTAGAGCTTCTTGTGAAAGAGTTCGTCCAGAGAAGTACTGCCTACTCTTTCTGTCGCCAAGCATTAGTGTGTGCATTACTGCATTCCGGTTTTGAAAGGTAAGTGTGCTGGTGAAATTATAGGTACTTGAGACTTATCAACCTGTCCCAGTGTGGTGGGTGCAGTGGAAGTGCCCATCAGATCTTTGTGTTTTAGTGCATCGGCTGTACCTACCTAGACAGGTTCTCAACAGCCAGAGCAGACTACCACCAGTCGCATTCACAGAGAAATCTTCGTAGCGTGGAAAATTTCTTGGAACGGACATGTCCTACAAACGACCGGTACTTAGAAAGGGCTTTAACAAAATATAAGAGGAAAATAAGAATGATTGCGTAAATCCCGTATTCCGACTTGGCACTTTCTGTTAAAGGATAACAAAGCCATTTCGGTAACATTAGCCATGCTATACTGTATTTTCCATACAACGGTACTTTCGAGTACTATTAACCCCATTGAATATGAAACCTTATTATCGGTCGTGAATTTCATTGAGTATAATAATAAAATCTACATGTTATTGTTGTGTTCTTGAAACTCTCCATGGGATATTTTTTCTTTCTCTCTAAGTGATTCTAGTGAATAATACATGTGCTTGGAATATTGTAGTCCTTTGAGATGTGGCTGTACAGACAGACGTATGCTTGGCATATTGAGGGTACAAGAGGTCACCAATGGTGAGGTTCTTCGTCGAATAGAAAAATAGTTAAAAATATTCAGAATTGTAAAGGAAAGGAAGCTGTAGCATTATGGTCACATAATGAGGGGCAATAGGTACCGGATTCTTCAACTAATAATGCAGGGGAAATTCTAAGGAAAATGCGGTCACGGCAGAAGGAAAACCTTGTGTTTGGAGAAACTGAGAAACTGGTTTCGTGCGCCATGCAGTTTCAAAAATGAGAATAGTCATGATGGTCGCCAACCTTCGTAGAGAAACGGCACACTAAGAAGAAGAAAGAATATTATATAGATGAGGAATAATTATAAAAAGTAGAGCAACACGTATACAATCAACAAAATAGTCAATTATCATCGGAACACAACTGATACCAATAACGTGGTCTCAAACAAGTAAATTTCCATTACTGTGAGGACCAGAGCAATGAAATTAACTCCAAAGCACTACCCAGAATACCCAAAACTAGAATAAATTTAGAAAAGTTTCCCAAATTGGTTCTACCGGGTGTCGAACCCGGAACTTCCTTGTCAAGCGCCCGCTAGGCCACCAAGATAGCCTTTCTAAGAAACATTACTGACGTGTCAGACGTATCTCGTGTATCTCACGAAACCTAGTTTTGAGAAAAAGCTGTTTAAAGTTTGTTTTACCTAATTTGCCTTTATTTTGCGAAGATTTTATGCAATTATTGAAGAAAAAACGTTAAAAGATTGGTTAAAGCCTAAGGAATACGGGGAATGTTTCATATCTCTGAAAAAGTATCATTTTTTTAATTTATTACCGATAACAGAGTTTGGCGTAACAAGCTCCCCATACAAATTAAGTCAAGCGACATTCTGTATCTAAAGACACAGGACTTACGCTCAACATGTATAACGCAAAATGGTTTGCTTAGTACAGGTAACTTCAAGACACCAGAAATTGGCATGATAGCTAATGTTAATGTAAATTGTATGTAGTTATTAACTAATTATTGGTGAATGAAAAAATTAACTGACACATGAAAATTTTGAAACTTTGATATAAAAAAATAGATCCATTCATTGCAATACAGAGTGGTGTTTTGCCGATTAGTAAAAAGTGTTTGTAAACCGTCGCATAAACGCTATAAATTAAAACTACGGCAGAAATTAGAAAAAAATCTGTGCCTAAGGTTTATTCATAGTATGCAAGGAGCAGGTACCGAGTTTTTCTGTTTTGTGCCTTCTAGTTGACACGCAATTGAGATCATGAGATGACCATTCCAATAACTGAGTGAGACGTCTGATGAGGCTCGGCATGCGCGCAGCAGAGACGTAAAATCGTCATTCTAGGGGCTTTTAATGCTCACTATCGAGAATGCCTGTTACCATACCACATGACCGATCATGCTGGGAAAGTGACGCGAAAACTCGCGTTAACGCTAAGCCTTTCCTAGTTAGTAGTCCAGGAGTGAATTAGTTACGGCGTTAAGGCTTCGCTCAGGACACGTTCCTTTAAATAAGTTCGGATATCTGATGTCAAAATTTCCTTCACCAAACTGTGAGATATGTGTGACAATAGAAGACGTCTATCATGTGGTAATGGAGTGTTTTACGAGTGAGATGTTACGACAAGAGATTCCGGACTTAACGCTGTGTTCAGTAGGAATATGCAACAGCATCTTGGCCAGCCCCTTATCTAAGGAGGCCAGGATGTTGTGTAACGTTGTGAAATTAGTAATACCTAAATTGTAATACCCCAGTATCGCCCCTGTGAGGGTGACATATCTATGAAGATAAAACCTTCTTTAAAAAATAAAGAAAAAAAATCGCGGGTCAGACGGAATTCCTACATTAGCACTGCGTAACGCAAATCAGATGTACTTCTATGCATTTGTTACAGATCTTTCTATTGAGTTGGGTGTACAGACGCAAGTGGTTTAGGCAATCATACTAACTTTTGAATATTATGTAATAAAATTTGAACAGCGACAATGACACATTAATTTTGTCTTAATTTGTGATCACCAAGGGACTTGCGAGTTCTAAACTCACAAAATTATGCCAGAAACATTAACAAAACGAATCATATATAGCTTGCCTTGTGGGATTTGTAATGATGTGAATATTTATTTGTTTGTTTGGGTCTACAGTAGACACAATTAAAACTTAAAAGTAAATGTTTTTACAGTAAATATGATGATTGATGATGAAGAATATAATGATTGTGTCACCAACACCGTTAACCACTAGTTACTACAAAAAACTGAGAAGTGGTGATGCATTTCTAATAAACTACTGAAGAATAAATAATTAAAAAATAGTTATTATTTACAATATAATAAGAGTTCAAATTCCCTTAAGATATCTCGAAGAAGGTTTCTAGACAATTTAAAGTAAAAGTGGGCACAACTTTATTAGTAGATCACAAGAGTGCTTTGAGAAATGATCTGTAGGTAGAGTTAAGAGTGATTGTTATCTTTTTTTTCATGTAACCCTTCTAGAATGCTACAAGACCATTTGCAGAACAGGAATTAGTCTTGTAAACAGTTTTTAGATAATTTATAGTCTATGATAGTTTTCTTAGTAATGCTATTTTAAAACCAAAATAGGAACATGTTTGCTCAAATATATACAAAACTTAATAAAATCTATCCACGGAACTTGATTCTAAACTAGATTTGATTTTCTTTTCTGACAATTGTTGCGGGCAACAAAAGAATCATTATATAATAGCTCTTTATGTATATACAGTTTACCATCTGGATGTTGTAAATTCCATCACACACAAATACCTCATTAAAGGTCACACACAAAATGAGGGGGATAACACACACTCTCTCATTGAAAGATGATTAAATAAAGGTCTAAGGTCGGGACCTATACACACCCCTGAACAGTATGTACACGTAATAAGAAATGCCAGAAAAACTGGCAAATCCTATAATGTGAATGAATTAATACACGATAATTTCATTGACATAAAAGCATTAGCGGCCTCTATAGGCAAAAATTTTTCCAAGAACGTAGAAAAAGGAATAGTGAAACTAGGAGACATACAAATTTTGAAAGTGGAATCGAAAGATAACAGTAACTATTCTTATTCATATAAAACATCGTACGAAGACACAGAGTTCAAAACGGTAATAATAGATAAAAGTTAGAACAACCAGAAACACTGTAACCAATATACATTTAAAAAATATATATAGAGAAAAATTATAAGTGTGTGAGAAGAAAAGATATTGTGCCAAAATTTTATAAGTCGTTTTTTGAAAATCTTTAGTTTCGTATAGAGACATAATTGAAAAAAGTCAGATTATGCGATAGTTCCTATGAAAAAAGACTTCTAATGCGATAGTTCCCATTTTGTAATGTGTAATGATTAAAAAATCCTCCTTTCTTATAATTACTTTCAAGAAAAAATTACAAAGAATAAGTGTATTACAATTTTGTTATGTTTGTTCATAATTTATATTTTATCGAGTTCAAAGTATTTTAATACCTGGTTATGATGAGCAGACACAAAGTAATTGATTGTTTTTTACTTTTAATTATTTTAGGATGAAATTGTTGTTTCCGTCAATATTTCAGTTTATTGTTTACTACTTTGGTTTATTATGTAGGTTTGGTTGTTATGTTAAAAGATTTTATTTGATTATCAATTTCATTTCTATGAATGTATCACTAATTTGCATAGTATAAATTATTATAATTGTAATAATATTCAAATATATTTAATAGTATTCTAAATGTATTATAATATTTTAAAATGTATAATTGACATTGCTACACCCTTACAGGGTACATGTTTGATACTTCATCAACTATTATAAGACCTAAATGTAACAACATGTTTTGCAATAAACGTTTATTATTATTATTATAGTACTCCAATATCATAACCAAAAATGTGTTGTTGTTTAGAAAAATTCAATCTTATCAGTTTAACACAGAAACAGTAAATGCAGAAAAGCAATAAAAAAGTTTTGATTAATATCATTGACTTACAATAAGTCAATGGTTAATATTATCCTTATCACAATTGTGTTGCTGTTTCAGAAAATTCTTAATGTTACGTGAGCATTATTGCTAGTTATGTCATTCTTCAACAAAATTTGAAAATTTTACAAGTGTCACAATTTAACTTACTCACGTATTCGTAAGAATGGTGCGAAAGTAATTTTGCCAGAACTCCAAGTCCTTGTAGTTTTTGATTATTTTAATATTATTTTGGAGGCTAGCCAACTAAAAGTTACTGCTATAACAATACCTTAATTAATACACTACCGATTTTTAAATTGTATTTAAATATATTTTCATTTGATAAAAAATTGTGGAAACAAATATTTTGTTTAATTTTCAAATGGCTCCTGTAACATTAGCTTTTTTGGATTATGTCATTATTCATTCAAGGCAGCGATATACACTATAACTAATCACTATACCTACATCATGCAACTAATATGTTACAAAACAAATGTGTATAAAAAGTATAAATAAATAGGTGCTGGAAAAAGTTAACAGCATTCCTTTTGATGTTCCAGCAGGAGAGCCTTAAGCTTGCACTTAAAAGCATTCCTACTAGAAGTGTCACGAAGAGGAGGGGGTAGATCATTCCAGCACTTGGATGACGCAAACCTGAAACTACATCTGGAAGCTGCTGTGCGGTGAGCAGGAACGATAGCCCGAACCTTGTATTTAAAACAGTTTTGAGACCAACGAAGTTTGCGATAGAGATACTCGAGTGTCTCGGTTCTCATTACACCGAACAGCAACATTGAGAGGTGTAGCTGCAGACGAGCAGTCATGTTTAATAGGTTTGTAGCATTCAAAAACGTAGTGATATAGGAGGAACCTGAAAGCAAAAGCGTGTGCATGCGTTCTGTACACGTTGTATCAACTTCTTAGACCTACTAAAAATACAACCACTATAGACCACATCACAATAGTTTAACCGCGACAATATCAGTGACCCACAAAGGTGTACAAGCAAATCAACGTGAAGGTAATCACATATATACGATTATGGTCTCGGTAGCGAGACCGTAATCTTGATATGACGCTTTGACGGGTGCCAATGGCATCAGCAACGTTGCACTGGATCGCGCCGGCTTTTAGCATGCCTACGGCTCTCAACATCTCTTTCATTCTTTAGTTAAATGTCGGCGTTCCATAGTATCTAGGTATACTATGGAACAACCACCAGTAATAATGCAGTTAATAAAATTGTGAAATGAAAATAAATTGCATTTAGAAACAATTTAATCTTTAAGTTACATTAGAGGAAAACAAACTATCGTAACAAAGTTAACAAAATACTATCGCATCTGTTGTTCTTTTGTTTTAAATTTGAATTTAGAATACAGAAAAAACGTGGCAGGAACAAATTGACGTTTAAATCTTTTTGAAGTGATCACTACTTTTGGAGTTATTCTAATAAACGTGAAATATCCCTAGTCAGTGTTGATGTGTGTATTTCGTATGTCGTGATGTGAGTGACAGAGACACTGGAACGGAGGAACAACCTATGTGATTTTGGAACATCATTCCTTCGTAAAAAGTCACAGTGATACTATTTGACGGCTGATTACTGTGATTTTTTCAACGTGACTTTTTTTACCACCCATTTATAAATATAGGCACATCGGAGTTGTTAACTTATGTCTCAGGGTGACGGGCGCAGTGGCTAAACCCCTCTAATCTTTGCGATTTAAAGCTCTGAGTGGCACTGCAACTGTTATGGACAGGCATGCCGTTTGCCACCAGGTGCACGACTTGTTCGTCCTGTCACTTGGTTGGTATCATAAAAAAAAGCGAGGAGTATTTTTCAGGTGTTTAAAAAGCAATAGAGCATTATACCCTTAAATGGACGATTTTTGTTTCACGTTTTAAAAAAATATATTTGTGTAATAGACATGTATTACTGTCTAGGAAAAATGAGTAAAAAAATCTAGACATGAATTTACTATACTTTTTTTTGCAATAATGTGAGTGTTGTTTATAAACTACATTGCGCATTCATTGAGATTTTGCAAGTATGGGTAAAATAAGAGTGGATATTGTTTTTGAAATGTATTTATTTATTCTTCATTATGATATTTATAAAAACAATTGCTTTTGTTCGTATCACATAAAGTTACACGACATTTTTGGCACATTTCGAATGTAAAGCCTGAACATTTTGGGAATTTGCACCTCTGCTGCTTATCCAGCCAAACTGCCCAATGACATGTCTGATCCAATCTGACGTCTTTCAAAGGAATTGCTCGAGCTGGTCCTCGGAACTTCTTCATTACAAGTTCTCTTTGTATTGTGCTCCCACTAGGACGACCACGTTTAGCGCCATTTGCAGATAGACCCAATTTGCAGAGGGTTTCAGCAAGTTCTAGTCTGAATGTACCCAAATTGAGAAGTTGATCATTTCCTTTTATATTATTTACCTTCTTGAACATAACCCATGAATTTATAACTGCGAGGTCCAGGACATGATAAAATAAGCGCATGGTCCACTTGCGGCTCTTCATTGTGATGTGATAACGACCTATAAATGAATCTAATAAGTCCACGCCTCCCATGTGGGCCCCAAAGTCATCAAGGAGTACAATCCTTGATGACTTTGGGGCATGGAATAGCAACTCTCTCTTTCTTCGATTTATCAAAGCGTGTGACTGTGGTTGCTGGTTCTGCTCCTACGTAAGTGGAAAGAAGGTTAACGGGCTTGTTATCTTTCCACACAACAGCACTTACGTCAATATCATCCACAGTCGCCACGTTTTCCTTATAGAATCCTCTGGGTACGTTCTTTTTCATTATAGTGTTTTTTTCAGGCAATTTGCAGTTTCTCAATCGGTTTACTCTTACTGTTCCCAGTGAGCAAATTCCTTCCTTAGCTAAATAGGTGACGAGAGGCACAGAAGTATAGAAGTTATCGAAGTATATAATGTGATTCACATTGCGTGATACCATTCTAGCTAACCTGACGACTGTATTGCCAGACTCTCCCAAATCTGGCTCACCAGGTAAGATGTTATTTTTGGAGCCCCCTCCACTGTAAACCTCAAATCTATGAGCATATCCTTGTAGACTGCAGATGAGATATAATTTGAACCCCCACTTGTGGGGTTTATTGGGCATGTATTGTTTTATGTAATGGCTCATTTTGGTTGCACACATCTGCTCGTTTATGGAAAGCCTTTGGTCTAAGGGAACCTTCCCAAACTGGCAGTTGAGCGTTTCCTCAAGAGGTCTTATTTTGAATAGCCTGTCATAGTCTGGATGATCTTTGGGCAAGCATAGCGTATCGTCGGCAAAATGAAGAGTGGATCTTATTTTTTCAAATTTTTTTAACGGCATAGTATTTTTTATGTGATCATAACCAAATTTTTCACTCCAGTAAGCCCTGGTGTTTGGAAATTTTATAACTGAGGTGTAAATCAGAATGCCTAGGAATTTATTTAGGATATTTTCATTTATAATTTCAGGATTGGAGATTTGTTTCTGGGCTGCGTATAAGTTACTTTGTTCTACAATTTCCTTTTTTAGATCTGATGTAAATGAAAAAAAATCATACGGCGTGTTACAAGACATCAATACTTCCGTTATCTGAATTTCTCCCCTAAAAATAAGGCTGTCTTCAGCAGTAACAAGATTCCGTTTTCGCCAAACCAGAGGTCGTTTAGAAATCCCTTGTTATCTACTCTGGGGTGCTGCTTCTTCGGCTTCCAAAACAGGAGGGTCTGGCATATTTTCATCGTTGTCGATTACGAGAGGAGGATCAGCATCCACTTCATCAGACTGGGCATTCTCACCTTCATCACATTTTTCAAGGTTTCGAAGAACATCTCGAGCTGTTTGATAATAGTGACCTTCATCCTCTACTTCGGAGTCTGACCCGTCTAAGCCATCTTCTGAATCTTCAAGAGTTTCTAAATACTTTGTAATTTCGCTTTCTAGTAATCGCGGCATGCTGAAAAGCAAAATAAAAATCCTTCACCAAACATGCATTTATTTAGCAGGCAATGCGCATTGTAGTTTTCCTACAACATACCAGATTTCGCCTAATTCGACAGTAGCATCAAGTGATTTTCAATGTTTTACAACATGAACATGTAATTGAAGATATAATCAAGCAAATAAAAATATGTTATACACTTACATTATGTTTTATCAAAGTCCGAACACAGCTACAAAACTTAGTTTCGCGCCACTGGAAAAGTTTTCTTCAAAGTGACATTTGACATTAACTTATTTTCAATGCATAAAAATATTGGATAGTGCCAACATTAAAAAAAGTACAAAATTCGTTCAGAAATAAGAACTAGTTGTCAAAATTAACAAAAAATTAAAAGAAGGTCAATTTTATCTGTGATGTTTAGTATGTTGTTTAAAAACAACATTGTCCATTTAAGGGTAGTCAATCTGTACATTAATTTTCCGCGCCTTTTATAATTTCACATACACTTTAGAAGCACCTACCACCTAATCCACTTAAGGCGAGTCACAAAAAAGGAAAATCTGGAATAAAATATCTCACTTTGTACATAATTTTTATACGGAGATATTTCTCTTTAATTACCAAAGAATACCTGTCAAAATTTGGTTTTCAACTGAAGCCCTATATTGTTTGCTTAAAGGTAAAACCACTTAAGTGACATTCCACAAATCCACAAAAAAATCTCCAAATTATGTATACCTGTTATAAGAAAATCGCCATCTTTCTGCAGATAAAACCACTTATTGAGTTTATAGCTTTTTGTTATTGAGTTTCACCTGCAGAAATATAGTGATTTTCTTACCATAGCTATTTAAAGACTTTCACTAATGTTTACCTTTAAACAGATAATATATAGCAATTAAATTTACATTTCCAAAATTTGCAAATAATAATAACAATAATCTATTTTCTCTCACAGGAAATAAATGCGAACTTAAGAGACAGAGTTAACAAAATTTAAATTGTGAGGGGCAGGAGCCTAAACTATGGTACCTCTGTGTCTTAGGTCTCCTGGTCCCCCTCTTGATTGAACAGCTTTTTACTCTACTAAGTTATAGTAGCTTATATTACTAAACATCGACAATCACTTAGAAATTAGTTTTTGAACATTTCTTTTTCTAAAAATAATGGTAGAATATTACTAATAGTTTAAATAAGTAAATTGCCCAGAGTTAAGGACACGATGCGCCGCCCTCTATTCCGTCAGTCGCCATCGGGCCCTTGTCGCCGTTGGATCGGTGTGAAATTTTCTCCACCAGGGGGCCTACTATGAGCTTATAACCAGCCAGCCAAGTTCCATGCAACTCACTTGACGTGGTAAAATGGAATTGCTTAAATTCGTATCAAGATCTACACAAAGTTGAACGGAAATGGCATGACAGGATGATGAATTTTACTTTTTAAACGTTAATTATTGTCTCTGGCTGGCTAGCTGACATCTAACAAGAGCGAGATGGAACTACATACTAAAGCATATGAAATAAATAGACAGATGTACTATCCTGGGAGCGTTCAAGCACTATTAACCGATTGTATTCAAAATGAGAATTATATATATACGATATTTTTTAAATTAATTTTATTATTAATTATACTTATTGCGTTGTTTTGTAATATCGGCAACTTTTGAATCATACTTTACGATTTGTCGTACGACAAAATTACATATCATGGTTAGTCGTTATCACTGAAATTAATAAGGTGACTTTGTAATTTGATAACATAATTGGAACGTATCTTGTATTTGCACAATTTCGTTGATTGCATTATAGTGAAATTTGTCATTATTTACAAGTTATTTTACGATTTTTCGGTCAACAAAATTATTAAAATGATTATTCCATTTAGAAATTGCAACAACATTCATGCCAATAATTTATCAACAATACTTTAAAGATTGGAAACTCAAACTAAAATTTGCAAAAAACGCTCATTAGTTAATAGTATTTGTTTATTGACAATTGGTTAAATAGCCTAAAAAGATAACAAATAATTATGAAACTGAAAATATAATGAAACTTAGACGAAATGTCTTAAAAATGTAACAAAATCTAAAAAAAAGTAGGTGCCTATTTTTACAGATTTTTATGGCATTTGCCACGTCATGATACGATTTTCCTATTAAAGAAAAGGGGAACGAATTTTGAATGAGGAACGTAAACTGCATGGACAGTGAATTGTTTTTGTGGGGTCATAGTACGAATTTGACAGGCAATCCAAGTTACAGGCTTAAATAGGATTGCTCTAAGAGCTCATAGCTGTTCTTATTTTATTCATATTAGCGTCCCACTCTTCACCTCCTAATTTAATTTTATTGCACGGGAATATTGTATTGAAATATTAGTTGTAAATTGTTAACAAAGAATACTGATACTTTATTAAAATAAAACAAAATTTCGCCACATCGATTTTACGTCGGTCAAGTTCATCGGCAGCGGTGGCGTGGAAAATCGTCAGCGGGAGCTGCGCACATGTCTATTAAAAAACAATCTAACAGCCAGTTTGTGTGAAATAATACGTAAAAAAAAAAGATTTTGAATTTTAATTCATATCGAATTCAGTTTTAGTAAACTTTCGAACCAATATAGGCAGGTTCCATTACTTTTTTCCTAGTGGAAACATGTCATCATTGTCACTTAAAGTTGGTTGACGCAAGAGATGATTCCGCATAATTCTTGAGCTTTTTTAGTATATCTTATTTTATTGCAATACATCAAATACCTGGAATTACGCAGAAAGTAAAATAAATAAGAGTTTTCCTATTTCAATGACAAGAATTTGTTTTATTACAAAAATAAAAAACTTCTACAGCAGTTGAGAGTTTCGAGAATGACGCATTTACAAAATGTCACGTTTTATACCCGCACTTCTCGGAGTATTTCTTATATTTTACAACGTTCATTTTCCTGCTACACTTTCAAATAAGACCGAACTGTAATATCTATATTTCACAAAATTTGACGTAACTAGATTAAATTTCACAGCTAGTAAAAGCTGATGTAATTGGATGCCTACTAATATAATATTACAGAATGGAAATTACAATATTTTCCTAACAATAACTACACATGTCAAGTATAAGGTATAGTGGCGGTTACTTGGCAAATTATCAAATCGACGACGAGTGTAGATGCCTGTATAGCAAACTTAAAAATCACGTTCAGTATCTGTTACTCCAAGTTACGTCACTAAATCTACGTGTTAATAATTATTATTATGTACTTACAAACCAAAGTGATGAAGCACATAGTAAAAATTACTTCTATTGAAAATCGTGACTTTTTACTATCACGTACGTCTATTTTTTGTGAAAACACTTGAAACGTGTCAACCGAATTTCGTATTTCGCTATGAACGTATTCGAGGTCTTTATATTTCGGTTTTAACTGGTTTTTTTGCCGTAGCGCGTACCTGTGAGAAACCTTTTGATAGTTTTTTTTTTTTTCACTCGGACAGGTACCTTTACAGACCAGCGGCTGACAAGAGATGTAGCTTTATTAATTGTTTGTTCTTGTATAAAGATTGAACAAGCGTAACGAAAAATTCCTTCAATCCCGCTAAACTCGACCTAGCGACCTCGCCATGCCGGGGCTTTCACTCTCTTCGAGGTGACTCTGTTTTTTAATTAAAATATGACCTCAGGGTTGATCTACAATCTTGACCGTTAAATCAAACGAAGGAGCAGACCTACTTAGGAAAAGCCTTATTTAAAACTATTAAATATTGAGTTTAATGCATACGGATGTTGACAGCTTGTTTCAATGCCTGGCTTTGTGAGTAGGGTGATGTTAGTCGTTGTGTCTTTTGTTCGAGGTGAATGTCTGCGTGGGCTTACCTTCTGGGATACTTTAGGGCAAAGTTAGTCGACTAGATCAGACGACTCTATAATGTATTAGACAAATACTTGTGAAGAAACATTACTGTAATTTTAACCAAATGAAGACGTATACTACAAACCAACTAACTACAAATCAACCTCATTTACTGTTAAAGAAAATGCTCAATGCTTTTGCTGAATAATTCTTAGCATGAAGGGATGTAAAGCTACAAAACAATATGCTAATACGCCATTATGGAGGAAAGGCATCGACCGCGGCACTCGGCGATCATTTGTTATCGTGATGACTGCTGCTAGGCTACTTACGATTCGCGGGGCGCTTTCCTGATACCGTTCCCGTTACACTAGTTTGAAATGTACCACATGATTCCGACACAATTGCTGCAGAATAGAATTCGTGCCTAATTTAGTAAGAGCTGTTGTTGTAAAATCTGAAAATCGACAGTTACGACTATTTTTTGTGCAAACGATACCGAATTTGATTCATATTTTTTAATACATTAACCAACTTACTTTTCATGGTTTTTCGAAATGTTAACCAACACTAAAGTCAAATACATTATAGGGATTCTAGCCAATGGAAGAGCTGGATGATGACGATGCTTTGTAAAACGTGATGTCACAGGAATATTTCCGTTTCAACTTAACTTTTAATAGTTGAATGCCTGTAACTGTTTTTTATTTTCAAAAGAGTTCTGATTCATTTTTACTTTACTCAATTATTAAGTTCTGTTTTAATTTGATGAAAAACAGTTGTGGTTATAATTTTGGTTATATCGCAGGCGAAAGGTACGACACTTACTGTAGCTTTTACCGTAGGCACTTTGGCTCTCCTATTTTGCCTTTACCCGCTATTCAGTTCAGTTATAAATTCAAGATATATATAGAAAACAGGGTTGGTGATTCTACCAAAATAATTTATTTATATAAACATACTGACTTTGTATAGTGTACACAAGTAGGAACTTGAAGTGAGCACTGTTCTAAGCCTATCATAAAACAGGTATTTGTGACTTTTTTTTCTATAACAACTTCTTATACGGGTCTTTTAATCTTAAACTTAGTATAAAAATTTTTAAGTACGTTATAAAATAAGTAATTTTTCAAAACGATCATTAAATGAGCTATAAGTTTTGCTATAATTTATACGGAGCATCGAAATTGCATCTGTTATCCTTAAACTTGGTGTGTGTGTATGTTTTTGAAGCATAAAGTCAAATACTTAACTTATTTTACTGGATTTTATGGATGCTTTTATTTTAGAAATCGAGCTGAATACTTTTCCGTGTAGTTCTTTACTATTTACATATCTAAAGGTAGTTATTTAGTCTAATTCACGAGTTGAAGAACAAAGTTGTGGGAGTCAGTTAGAGCGATACCACGCGATGCGTTGCGTCGGCATTGCGACGTCTGCGTTTTACTAAATACAAATTAGAAGTGCTTGCCACACAGGTCACTAAAATGGCGTGAGACGACGAAACGCGTGCGCATGGTTCAAGTGGTCAGGAGACGAAGAGGGGAGGAATGCTGAGGTGCGTAAGAGTGATGCCATACGATGCGTTGTATTAGCATT
Source organism: Hyposmocoma kahamanoa (assembly GCF_003589595.1). Taxonomy (NCBI): domain Eukaryota; kingdom Metazoa; phylum Arthropoda; class Insecta; order Lepidoptera; family Cosmopterigidae; genus Hyposmocoma; species Hyposmocoma kahamanoa. The sequence goes on from NW_020653726.1 coordinate 11,777,228, forward strand.
GCGAAGCCTGAGTGGTGACGCAGCGTGAACTACATATAAATTTGAACTACATGCCACAATGCGTTTAAACGGCGCATGGCGACGAGACTCGTGCGTATCGGACAAGGGGCCAGAAGACGAAGTGGGGAGGGATGCGTAAGTAAGCGGCACTACGTTGCGACATCGCATTGTTCGTATGGCCATAGTGTTTTGTGCATTAGGCCCTACCGAGTGCCTATAACCGCATCGGCGTTGAAAACATATCGTTACGATGACGCAACCCACCGGCAGCGCCCGTGCGTATCGCCTTCAGAATTATATATAATTATTATACTACTAGTAAGTAGGTAGATAGGTGCGTGCTGCCATGCAGGTGTGGAATAAACGGCAGTTTCATTGCTGTGTTACGGATTTATTTACCAGTGGCGACGACTACTACCGCCGTGCTAAGGAAAAATAAATACGGCGACGACCTTACGATTTTTTTGAAACTTTAACCATGGTCAGCAGACTGGTTCAAATACAAAAGTAGGTTGCTGCAGTGGATCATAGAAAATGAAATTGATCACTTCCTTGTCAATTGATAATTGACAAGGAAGGTGGGAAAATAAGCGCCATCTTACTCAGTCCACTCTCAGAGAGCTCCTATAAACTTACTAACAACAAATAATGGTAAATGCGGACGTTATTTGAATTTCGTAACAAAGTAGAGAGTCAATTCGCTGTGAGTCCAAAGTAGAACACTACATATTAATCTTTATGCTCCGTCATAACTCCACTCAATTTGTACAATCGCACTCTTAACGATACCATTCGACGGTATTGCGCATGCCATACCAGTCTTTATACACACGATGTACGGTTTACAATGCAATAAAAAACTGGATGCCACGCAATTTAGCACAATGTGTCCCACAATCCCGTTTCTTATTGAAATAAGGGTTTTTGTGTTGAATCTTTTTTACGAATTTGCGTACACATTAGATCCTTTTTATATCCTCGTGTAATCTGTTTGGGTAATCTAATTGCTTACTTAACGTACAATACAATGTTCGAATAACATGGTCCGTAAAGTTACAACTGTGTATACAACAGTTGCATTTAAATGTGTGTAGCGTACTATGTAAATCTTGGAGTTTATTTTTGGTAAGTTTAGTTTGACTTTTTACAAAGTCAAGGAACAAAAGCTGTTGTTTACGATGTTAGTAGTATAATCGTGCGAGGTTGCTAGTATTATACAAATAACTCTATATATTCTCTGGCCCCGGTAGATTAGTAAAAAAGAAGCAAACACGAGTCTTATTATGTTGTAATAATTCCACCCACCCACTGAATAAACTTGTATTATCAATAAAACAGCAACTTTATTAGAAAAAGAGTAAAAACTGCGATAACTCTGCACCTTGTGGGTTTATTTCGAAAAAATGTACGACGAAAACGATCAAAATAAATTAACCTGTATTTTACGTCCTAAAAGATATTTTCAACTTTTTAGGGTAGTATGTTAAAAAAATAAAAATAAAAAATACTTTATTGTGTCTCAAATATAAACAAAATTGCATACAAGGTTGAGACCGTCTTCTAGGCGTGAGCGCAGGCGTGTGTGTTTGTGTGTATAAGTGTCAGTGATCTGAGAGTGTCCTATGTTTATATTTTGTTGCGTAATTTGTTTATATTTTCTGTACAAAAAACATTTACATAGATTATTTATTTTTTATTTAAAAAAATCACGAGGTTTATAGTGATACCATATGACCAAAAACATGGCCAAATTGTATAAAATTATTTGTACACTTATTCGGGGAGTCAAAATAATTTGACGTCTTCCCCGAATAAGTGTAAAGGTTATGGTAGTATAAATGATAAAAGTTGCCTCAATTTACATTTACATTGAGGCAACTTTTATCATTTATACAGGGGGCCTACCATAACATTTCCAAAAACAATCTTATTTCAATGTAAGCTTAAAGTAAGCTTATTATAATATTACTTATATTCGTACCATGACGAACCTGTCAACCAAATAATGTATTAGTGCAAAAGTGATTGAAAGGACGAATGATTTCCCAATATTGTCTATTCCTTACTAAAAATAGGAAAGCGCTAACGTTAAATGAACTACATAATGTCATCTCTTTCTTTTTTGATGTTCCGAATCGTCTTATCGTAGTATAATGTTTTACGTAGTTACTTAATTTTATTTACATTCAGAGAATTTTACTGTTAAGAACAGAAAAGTATGTAATAATAAAATCTATTAAAATTACGTTGTTTTCAATAATTATTCCACATTTTCATGAAGAAAAATAAATAAAATAAGCTGAGTCTTAATAATCACGTTGTGAATTCGGAACTATAGTCTAGTGTCAACTGTTAGTTTCGCCAAGGAACATATAGATGGCGCTGTTATAATTTTACAAAATAAACATCGCGTATTTTTATTTAACGAAAAATTATTTACTATGTGCTATTAAATAAAAAAATAAACAAAATATTGAAGAGATATAATTATGTAAATAAATAAGTTCAACTTAACTTTTGATTATTACAAGTCAATATTAAGACAGTAAAACTGAAAATAATATTATTACCATTGCATACGTGTAACCTTAGAATAATAACGCATAGAATGATAGTTTCATATCAAACGAACTGTCACAAGTGAGGCAAAAACCAAATTCATGTAGGCGTAAGCAACTTGTAACTACGCTCGTCGGCACGCACACAAATATACAAATAATGATGCCATGGAATAACATTTCCCTCAAAAGTGGGGAAATTGTATCTTGCTTAACTCATCATTAAGTTAAAGGTGCCTACAGATTTGCCCGACATTGTCGATCAGGTGCCTACAAATATGCTCGGTTTTGTCGATGAAAAACGAATATAGCACTTATTTGTAAATCCAAGATGGCGGACACGATTTTTCAAAATATGCTATATGGGTATCCTTTTCGAGGTATTTCGGGATGCTCATTACGAATATGGCACTCATTTCTAAATCCAAGATGGCGGGC
>NW_020653726.1:11780623-11827730 GCF_003589595.1 Hyposmocoma kahamanoa
TCATAAACTGTACTTGAAAAAACCCTCGTCACCTGGTTAAGGGTTAAGCGCGTTATGGTACGAAAAGTCAATATAAGGTTAAAGTAATATTGTTCTAAGAGGTTGTGATAGGCCCCCAGATATCAAGTAGTAATCACGTAACGTATAAGTACGTAAAAGTGATAGGAACTTATACAATTCATACAATAACCAGAAAATTTCATATCATAAATTACTTTTATCAAAAATCATGTAGCGCATAAAATGTTTATATTAATAGTGCGATTTCGAAATAAATACAAAGAAATACCAACGAACAAACGGCAATAATTAGCAGTCTCCTCCACAAAGGAAACTTTTTAGCTCGAACTCACGTCATTAGCTGGTCAATGAACTTTATACTCATTAACCCGTTTATTTTCACAGACACGGCAAATTTTCCTTCAAAATTACACTTTATTCCTCTTTTAATAGTTCTACTCTGAAAATTAGATTGATGTATGTATTTATGTTATTTACAATTGAGTTCCTTTTTCATGTGCACTCTGAAGATAACTTTACAAACATTTTTTACGGTTCTCTATTCATCTGATTACAAATTACCATGTCTCCATAAATGATATTAGGCAACGTACTTCGCTGATCATCTGAAGTTTGTCTTATCATAATTGTTTTCATAAAAAATTAAAGCCGCATAAATAAGCTTATACCGGTAAAATAAATTGACCTAAATTCTTATTTATCAGGGCTACGTATTTTAATTTGTATAAGCTTGTGACGCAAGCAGAAATATTGCGCCGTAGGGGTTTCTTGTTTAAGAATCGATAGACAGATTGTCTATGGTTCGGGGTGGCTTCAAATATGCCTCTTCCAAAATGACCTGTCTGCAATCTTCTGATCTGAATGCAAGAATGGCAGTGTCTCTATTTCTGTCGACATTCGGATGAAAATGGTTTCCTTTATGCGTTGTGTTATTCTTGAATATTTTTTATTGTATGTAAAATTTTTTGCTCAAGTATATGCGTGCTTCTTAATTTTTAGTGGGTTTTTAACTATTATAGCTTATGGTAAAATATGTAACCGGTAATAATGCAGCATTCTTTCATTATTTTACATTCGAACAACAAAATGTGGGATAGGCTCGTAATACGTCGCCGGCGTCGTCGCGATATAATTTCACCGGCATGTTTTTTACCTTTCTTTCGAGGAGCAGCTCTCTAGAACTGTTTCGACTACGTGCTTGTCTGGGGTCCTTTTCGACGTACATTTCCGCAACAAAGGAAATCCCTAACCTTGTCATTTTTATTCTTGACTACTGATGTTATTTTTGGTATCTGCTTATTACTGATACTGACGGTGGAAATTTTGGAGCTCCAAACAATAATGCATGAGTGCAGAGGACTCTCCTACAACGAGAAGCCGAATACGAGATTTAAAGCAGGTGGGCTTATATGGTTATCCGCGACCATTACATTTTGTCAAAAGACCCACAAAATACAGTCCATTTCTATGGAATCACTGAAATCGCAACGGTTAGGTATTATAAATTACAATTTCATATATTGATTTATTCTTAATTTATATTTTATGTTTATTTAAACTTAATTTTATTTTAATAAAAATGCTTCTTTATATTTAATGAGGAGTTCCCGGCTTCGATTCCTTGTAGAAACTATTTGGAAAATAAACATTTTTTTTTATAATATTAAGTGACGGGACGAACAAATCGTGTGCGTGATGGTAAGCTACCACACCTGTCCATAACAGACATAAGTTGACAAGTCCCATGTGCCTGTAATTTCACCAGCACCCTTTACCCTTACCCTTCAAAACCGGAACACAGTACTGGTGACATTACTGCTTGGCGGCAGAAATAGATAAGGTGGCAGTACTTCCCTGGACGAACTCTTTCACAAGGAGCTATAATGCGACTAAAACACGTGTTTGCGTCACAAGTTTATATAAATTTAAATATGTAGCCCTAATATGCATGAATGTTGGCAGTATTCCTTTTTAACCGACTTCAAAAATACTAGGAGGTTTTCAATTCGACACTATTTCTTTTTTTATGTATGTTACGTGATAACTATTTGTGAACCGATTAAGTCTCTAAAGGTGGCAAACCAAGGGATGAATCCGGTTTCGCGCACTTTCCGGTAACCGATTTCAATGAAATTTGGCGAATAGATATACGTAATTCCACGAACTTTTGAGGTCGGTGTTTTAGTACTCAGTGCTGAGATGATTACTTATAAGGCTTTAATTTTTTATGTAAATAATTACGATAAAAAAAGCTCTTGACCATCAGCGAAGTACGTTGTAGTATGTCTACAACTATACTTTGTTAGGTATGTTATAGTTATTTATTCTAATTTTGTTGATTTCATTGTTATACTACTAATTGTTTTCCGTAACTTCACTTTGGCTTAATTTATTAGAAATTTATTGTAACTGTCATGGTCAACCGTGACCATGGGACCTGTAAAAGGTCCGAAACGTCGGTTTGTTTGAAAAAACAAATATACGCGATGTAAATTCGGAAAAATAGTTTCATTTCCTATAAATTTATTATAACTTTAAATGAATTGTTTAAATGACAAACTTTACAAATGGCTAATGTAAGTAAGTTTGTGATTTAAGATTATAAATCGAATTTAAAAAGCAGTAAAGTCCGCAAATAAATAAATATATGTCATTTGGGAAGAAATGGTAAAAAATGTTTGTAAAGCTATCTTCAGATCACACAACAATAACGAACGAAGAAGGAACTCAATCGTTAAGAACATAAGGCTACAACAATCTAATTTTCAGAGTAGAACTAATAAAAGACAAATGAAGTGTAATTGTGAAGGAAAATATACCGATTGCCGTGTCTGTGAAAATAAACGGGTTAATGAGTATAAAGGTCATTGACCAGCTAATGACGTCAGCTCGAGCAAAAGAGTTTCCTTTATGGAGGCGACTGTTCATTATTGCCGTTTGTTCGTTAGTATTTATTTGTATTTACTTTGAAACCGTACTTTTATTATATCACTTATATTGACAAACTCCACTTTGCGGTAAACATTCCATACGCTACAGAATTTCCAATAGTTCTAGTTTACATTTTCTAGAATAATATAAAGGTCCTTATCACTTTTGCAATATATCACGTGATTGCTCCTTGGCATCTGCATAAATGATAAAGTTGCTTGAATATAATTTGACGTCCTCTACGAATAAACATGCAAAAAAAATTCCAAACTTCTTTATAAGGCTTCAATGTTCTATTATCTATTATAAAACTACGAATTATTTTATATATTATGAAATAAAGGACAGGTAAATAATCTATTTAAGTTTTTTTTATTTACGTACATAAACTTGACCTGACAGAATCAATTGCCAATTGCTCTCTGCCAATTGAGCTGCAGGACAAGTCAGACCTTCCGAATGCTTCTATGAGGTTATTATAGATCTCTGTAGTGTGTTTTTTGTTTTAATTTTTCCTCTATAATTGGTGTTTTGATTAAACCAGTTTATTCGGTGTCATCGTATTATTACAACATAAATTAAAGAATAGAAAGGGGAAAGGAAAAGTAAATAAATATAATAAAGTAAGTAATAGAAAGAGAGGAAGATAAAGAAGAAGATCAAAGTAAGCAGCTGTAAGGAGGTCAAGGAATTGGCTATGAACCGTGAGGAGTGGAGGAGGCTACACCAACAAGAACCTGGTTCTTGAATAGGTTGATGATTAGTCAAGTTCATATTTGCTTTTCTTAGTTATCTTCCAGTGGCGCAGGGCAGTAACAAAGTAATCAACTGCCTCCGTGGCCGAATGGTTACCATGCACTGCCATGCCGGACTGCTATGCAGATATCCTGCATGGCAATCCGGCCGATTGATATCGATTCACTGGCCGGGAGAAGTATGTGTATGGCCTACATTTATTTCTCTCGCGAGTTTGGGCGTCACTTGTGGTTGTATATGTGTGTGTCCATGGCACCTGCGACACAGGGTTTCCCTAGTGCGGGGCTATGAGCGTGTAAAAAAAAAATTCATCACCAGCGATCTTTGGGCCACGCCCATGTCTAACATTCAACGTCTTTCAGCTGTAAGCTGTAGTAGTCGGAAAGAAATTGATACACAGCAAAAAGCCGTCTGTTGTGCATTAACTTATTATACTATACTTTAATTGCTGTTTTGTGTTACCATTATAAATTTAATGTGCAATATAGAATATTGCATTAATTTCTTCCACTCATTTATTCATCAGATATTTATACAAAATATTTGGGAAATCATATTTTAAAATGGGATAATATATTTAGATATGTAATCAAAAAAATAATATTACTTTGGTTGCGATTACATTGCTTTGGAGTCTGATATCAACATAATTTTATTTCTCCATATATAGGCTGTAAAAAAAAAGATAATTATTAAAATTAAGGATAAAAAACCAACTGAACGGCCATTTTAGACACACGTACAAAAATAGTTGTAGTTTGACAAACTGAATGCGAATACATATAAAACGAAAATTAAGAATACAAATATTCGATGGCAATGTTATATGAAAATCACGTGTCGCATAGATATGGAAGCAGCATTTTTATTAGGTATTTTTATTCTCCTTCCAATAGTGATGTTTTTCTTCGGGGAAAGTTTTTTATGATATCAAGAGACGGTTGCCTAGTGGCGAGCGATACTATTTAGAGCTCTAAATCGCAAAGACTGAAAGATCTTGCAATGTCACCTGAAGCATAAAATTGTCAAATCCCAAGTAATTATAGTTTCACCAGCACCTAGAGCTAGCACTAGAGTTTCTTGTGAAAGAGTTCTCCCAGGAAAGTACTGTCAACCTACCTATTTCTGCAACCAAGCAGTACGTTACTGCCTGGTTAGACACATTTTTATGTAAACAGAAAATCAATTCAAAAGACAATTTACTCTTTCGATGCTAGTATGGCGGTATTGGTTCTCATAAGAAATTAGTTTTGATTGCGAGCATCTCCTCAGACTACTAACCAGTTTTTAAATATATCATATCTATTTCTGCCGCCATGAAGTAATGTTAAACACAACTGAAGAGCTTTAAATCGCAAAGATCTGAGGAGCACTCCCTCTGCACCCATCACCTGAGACATAAGTTGACTAGTCCCATGTGCCTGTAATTTCACCAGGACCTTTACCCTTCAAAACCGGAACGCAGCAATGTTGACATTATTGCTTGGCGGCAGAAATATGTAAGGTGGCTGTGCTATTGGATGAACTCTTTCACAAGGAGCTCTACTGCTACTCTGTACAAAAATTATCAAAATTGATTCAGCGGTTTAGGTATGAAAACGTAATAGACAGAGTTACTTTTACATTTATTATATTAGTTTGGACGTAGACAAGATTATAATAACGAGCTTTTTTATGTTAAAAATTTCTGTATAAAATTCTTATACATAAAGCTTTCGTTTAGGTACTATTTAAATTTTGTTTTATTTTTAGATTTAGTTAGGTAGAATATTTATATTTTTATGCGACGTTATATTTTGGAAGTTCAACGAGTTTTTACACGTGATCTCTTTTAGTGTATCAGAAAAACCTTTAAGGTTAATAGGAATAAGGCTAATATGTCGATCACATCGTTTCAAAGGTATAGTGTTGGGAGTAGTTTATGCTTTGATTCCGTGATGCCAAGTTTAGGAACTCAATTTTTTTTTTGTGCACGAATTTTTTGTGTCTGTTCTTCTATTGATCTCATGCAGTAAGGTACGAACCACAAGCACCATAGGTAATAATTATTCTTTACTGCATTATTGCCATTTCCATTGGCCGTAATATATTACAGCTGGCCTTTCATTAATAGGCAGAAATTAAGGCAACTCTGGCTACATATCTGGTACAGACTGACCTGACCGAATAAAGTATATACTTATTAACGTGTTGCCGTCGCGCTAACGTCTGATAGGTCGAGAGCAAAAACAGACACGTGAGCGGGGCTAAAGCGTGAAACACACAGAGAGCGGGTGCGGATCGGGCGCGGGTCGAGTCGGGACATTTATATGAACGACAACATTACACACGGACATAGACCCGCCGCGGTCACGACTCGCACCCGCTCTCTGTGTGTTGCACGCTTTATTCTATTCGTCTATTTTGCTCTCGACCTATCAGACGTTAGCGCGACGACAACACGTTAATAAGTATATACTTTATTCGGTCAGGTCAGTCTGTACCAGATATGTAGCCAGAGTTGCGTTAATTTCTGCCTAAGTAATGTTGTCGTCCATACTTGGTACTTGGTGCAACGGGCTGGTATCCGCAACTCGACGACAAGGCGCCTATTTTGCGTGTGGTGGGTGCAGGGTCCTACTCCTGCGACTTCGGGAAGCGACCTTGGCACTCCAAGGTACTTCGCCATGTAGTTGGCCACGCCCGAGGCACTGAAGTAGGATGTGCGCAGCCGTGTCCTCCCCCTCCATGCACGCTCTGCATAGAGGGCTGTCTGTGATACCTAAATTGAAAAGGTGTTTATTGTATGGACCATGACCCGTTAGGGCGGCAGTTAGAGTGCGAAGCTCTTGTCTTTTAAGTTTAATTAATATTCGAGATAGACTGGCATTGAGCGTTGGGAGTGCTTCCATCGCCTGTCTACAAACCGTAAGGGTGGTCCATGTATGATTATGTGAAGATTTTGTACTTTTGTGTCTAGTTGTTCTGGTCCATTGGTAGGGGAGGGACACTATCGGTTCTGGTCCTACAGCGTCCGTCTCCGACCCTTTTCTGGCTAGTTCATCTGCTGCGTCATTGCCACGTGAGCCGCTGTGTCCTTTAATACACTGTATAGTTACGTGGTTTTGTATACATACCTCCATGAGTGCTTGATGGTATTCGTAAATGAGCGCTGAGTTTATGTCATAGCTATTCAGTGCTTGAAGTACTGACACACTGTCGGAGAGTATTCGAATGGAGTAGTTCTTTACTCTTCTCGCTATGATTGCTTCTGCCGCCAACTTGATGCCCATCCATTCAGCCTGGAATACTGTGTTTTGGTCACCAAGCGGTGCTGATATCCTGATATTGAGGTCTTCTGAGATACCCCAGTACCTGTTCCTGAATTTGTTTTAGATCCATCAGTGAAGACTCGGACCTCTCTGGGGTTCAGTCCTTCGTTGGGATCTTCAAACAATTGTATCTTGTATTTTTTGTCAAAGATGTAGTTTTGGGATCCTATTCACAACCGCCTCCAGTAGCGGCTCCTCATTGAGAGTCTTATAAAGGATTTCTGTATGTGGGATCCTCATGTGCTTCCAAAGGCCGGCTCTGTTTAGACGCAATGCTGTTGACGCCGCTTCCTGTCTGACGAACAGTGGGAAGGGTCGAAAGTCCAGCATCGGTTCGAGGGCCGCAGTCGGAGTTGTCCTCAAGCAGCGAGTCGTCGTCATGCAAGCGAGTCTTTGGAATTTGTCCAGCTTGTCGGTTGCGATCGTCAGCTTGGTTCGTGGCCACCATACTATCGCGCCGTAACTGATCATGGGTCTTATCACTGCTGTGTAGAGCCATAGTGTTATCTTGGGTAAAAGTCCCCATTGTTTACCTACCATTCTATGGCACTGCCAGAAGGTGATAGTAGCTTTTTTAATATTGTTGTCCAGATGTTTGTTCCAGTTCAACTTGTTGTCCAGTATTACTCCCAAGTAACTCTGTAGTTCTGTGCTGAAGAGTTTGGGTAATCGGTAGTTACCTAGTAGTCGTTTGTTTGTAAACATTACTAGTTCCGTCTTTGTTGGATTTACCGATAGTTCGTATGCTCTGCACTATCTTACCATAATTCGGAGAGCAGCTTGTGTAATGTCGCAGAGTGTATTGGCATAATTTCCTTTTACCAGTATAACTATGTCATCAGCATATCCTACTGTATAGAAATGTTCTTTGTTTAGTTTAATGATGAGGTTATTTACGACCATGCTCCACAGCAGAGGCGACAATACCCCTTCTTGAGGGCACCCCTCCGCTACTATGGCCCATGGGGTCTCATTTGCTGTTGTTTTTATTGTTCTTTGTTTCAGCATGCATCATCTAATCCAGCTAATTAGCACTTCATCTACTTCGTGTCTTCTCATTGCTGATTGTATGCTGGAGAAGTTGGTTTTATCGAAGGTTACTTCAATAAAGTTAAATAAAAAATTAAATAAAGGTGCCGACAAAGCAATCTGCCTAGATTGCTTTGTCTTTAAGGGCCACTTCTATCTTGCCCACAACGGCATGTAGGGCCGATTCAGTAGATTTGCCTTGGCTGTATGCATGGTAATGGTATGTTCTTAAGCGCTCCATCCCTCAGTTCTCTGTCACATAACCTTTGTAATGTCTTCAAGAAGAACGTTGTGAGGCTGATTGGTCTGAAGGACTTCGCGTCAGTGTAGTCGGGTTTTCCTGGTTTCGGTATAAATATGACTTTTACCTCTCGCCAGCTGTGGGGCACATAACTGAATGCTAGACAGGCCCAATAGATGTTGACCAGGTGCTGGACCAGTGTGTCCCTGCCCCATTGCAGGAGTGCAGGGAATACTCCATCTTGGCCCGGAGCTTTGTACGGTTAAAAGGCGTTTAGTGCCCATTTTGTCTTTCCGTATGTTACTACTTGTTCAGCGTATCGCCAGCTATAGATCGATGTGATGTAGTTCATTTCTTCGCACCTGTCATCTTGGACGAACCTACATCCTGGGAAATGTACTTCCAGTAGGGTTCTTTTCGTTTCCGCAGGGGAAGTTGTGTATGTGTTGTCTATTTTGCGTATTGAACCTAGCTCAGTTGAATTTCAGTTGCCTAGGATTTTCTTTATTCTGTTCGCTTGTGCACAAGACATAATGTTTTCTAGCAGTAGCCTGGCCATGACGCGGTGCTCCTGAACCGTATGCGCTTTTTTAGTTTGGATTTGGCCGTCTTGTAGTTTTCCCACTCCTCATCCGCGCATGTGTTCATTGCTCTATTGAAGTGTCTCCTTACCCTTCTTCGTAGCCTCTCAAGCTCAGGCCCCCACCAGTGTTGGCCTTGTCACGGAGCTGCGTCACTCATTGCGGAGTTATAGCTGTTCAATATGTTTGATGTTAGTTCTTTAACCTGTGTTTCTGTCTGTGCTGTGTCCAGCAGTCTTCCCGGTGCTCCCGGTTCCCCCAGGTTCTGGTGTAGTTTGTCCGTGTATAGTTTACGATCGGTTTTTCTGGGATTCCGTTTCGGTTGTTGTTCTTTAATGACTGTTTTTAAGCTGAATCTTATCCATCTGTGGTCCCAGAAAGATGCTTCTTCGGACACGTGCCAGTTGTGAATAAGGTCCATTGCTCCTTCTGATGATAGGGTTAGGTCTATAATAGTTCTACATCTTTTATTTATAAAAGTTGGTACTATACCTTTATCCGCTCACGCAATGCGCTCATCCTACCGCAAAATGGCGTCTATTTGGTTTCGCAAATTAGAAAAGGATTCAGTTTAAATACAAGTTTTACAAATAAAAATTATTATTCTGCATTGCTTAATAAATACCCTCCGTACTACAACAAAAACATCTCAAATAAAATGCAGTAATACACCGCAAATCCTGCACTTAAAAAGAACTAATGAAATTTTTGGTGTATTTGGATAAATATAATAATATTCCGTTTGAGTGGTTCTAACGTTTACCATGAAATTACTCCTTAAAGTATAGTTTATAAACATTTATATTCAGAGTAAACTTAAGAAACGCTACTTACGGTATCTTTTTAATAAATAAACACCGAAATCACCAGCCCAAACAATAACAGGCACTATTGTCGTGACGTATTTTTGAAGTTGTTTATTTTTTTTAAATGACAGACCCAGGCATTAAAAACTTTGTGGTTTGCTAGAGTAGTTACTGAAAATGTTATTTTAATGTTATTTGATCCCATAATTTTTTATATCTACTACTTATATTTACTCTGAAAAATGTTCTTACTTCATACCAACACTAGTTAAGATTTCGTACAGGTTCCGAGGAGAGTCAACAAAATTTCCAGTGTTGCATTCATGGCCTTTTAGCTTTCGGCAAATCACACGTGCAGTCTCTTCAGTGCATGGAAAGAGACGATCCATACGAGCATTTAAAAAGAATTGTGCTTCTTCCAGCACCTACAATCCACGTTCTCGTCTTATCGCATCTTCGAAGAGAAGTCCGAATATTGGCACCCTACTAGACGGTTTTTCACTGTAGCTATTCAACAAGTTCGGTTTCTCGTGCAACCAAAGCTGTGATATTCCGACATGCAGCACTATATAATATATTATGCCTGCAGATCTCTGGCATTCGTTGTAAAAGGGCTGACGTTATGATTTTGTCCATGATTGAATTGTTCAAGGAAGCATGAGAGGCCGAAGTTTCGCAGCCAGAACAGTAAGACTCAAATTCGTCAATCTCTGCCAGTAGTACAGCTTTGTGCCTTAAGCAGTGGAAACCTCCGATGCCTGGAAGTAGCGGGTAAATCTTCGTCTCGTTAAAGCCTCCGGTGACAAGAACGCCGGCCGTTATTTACGCAAAAAAATAATTTAGTTATCATCAAAGGGAAATACTTGCCAGGCTCCTAAACACGATGCCTCAAGACGCGACTCACGAAATTTTCTACTTCTAACTAGAAGTTAGACAAACGAAATTACCATTTTTTCCTTTTTTCTGTTTTAAGCATATTTAATATATCAATTTCTTTAATTAAATGCCACAGAAATCTAGTACGACTTATTTTCTATTTTCCTATTCAATATAAACTACAGGTACTGTAGCTGCAAGAAGTACACGCATCTGCCGCGCACAACGCATCGGCTCGCACTGAACGGCGACCGCACGGCGGGTCCCATTGATGACTTCACGCGCAAGCCAAGCGATGCTCGAACATACCAGTAGCGCCGCGCCGCGCTGCTCTGCCGTGGCGCCTCTAAGAACTACTCCAACACTAATTATTTAAGTAACTACTAGTAGTAAGACAATAAAAAGTACTTTAGACTGTAAGATTGTATGAATAATTGATAGCTTGATCAAGCCTCAGCATTGATCCTTGATCTAGCCTTCGACTCCCGATACAACCAGCGTTTCATTTCGCCTACCAGCAGCTACACAAAAAGCTCCTAAAAAACCTATATTTCAAACGTATGAATAACCTGCGGTTTTTATCCCTTAGGCGACATCCTAGTTATTCATTATAAAGGCTGTGCATTCATTTCATACACGAGAGTAGGTCAAGCTATGTTTTTCTTTTATCGTCTTGAAACTAAAATAAAAACAGAATGTTTTTAACTATGTACACTAGCAGCTAGTGCCAAGTTATTCGTCGCGCTACATTTAGAAGCGACAAATAATTTTTTTTTTATGCGTTACAGGCTGATGAGTTCCGGATTTAAACGCGTATACTTGTTTTTTCAAACAAACCAATGTTTTGCGCCCTTTACAAGAATATTACAGTTCAAATAGCACTTTCGTTTCCGTTGGTTTCGTACTTCGTTCGGGTAGGCTCGATTCGATTGTGATTTGTGTTCGCCTGCCGTTGCGTCGCCACCTCTGTGTTGTTCTGGATATCGTTTTTTCAAATAGTGAATAGGGCTCGACCGCTCCCGTAACCGCCCCCATCGCTGTGCCGCTGGGGACAATGGCTCCCTCTGCACAACCCACGCAATTGAATATACCTACCTAGGTATATTCAATTGCGTTCTACCGTCATTCTTACTTGTCAAAATCACCATAGTACTAAAAAATGAAGCGCTAACCCCTAGAGTTGTAAAAAATTTGAGTTAGTCTACATTTTACGACTCTAATCACAAAACTTGAATCATAAAGACTGGCAGATCTATGTATTACGAGACTGTTGAGTTTCCGAAAAGATTTTAATTTACATTAGTGCTCGAGTCTATTGTGCGCTCGAGTATGTTTGTGTGACGAGACTATCTAATGAGGGGGTATGTTAAACTGAATAGTGTCGTGCACAGGACTTTGTTGAGTAGAAGTCGCTTTAAGTAACCTTTTCGAAATTCAGTACGGTATACGATTCGAGTTCTTCTTAGACTCGAGTCCGTGCTCACTTGCGCTCGACTTGGCTCTGGACTCTTGTGTGTTTTGGAACACCGAACCGTGCGAAATTCAGTCGAGTTTATGAAGGTACACAGGTCCCGGAAGTTTTCTACTACAGTTTTAACTACAGTACAACAGTTACTGTTTTTTAAAACACTATTAACTCACGTCTCTATTATAATAGTATTTTATGCAATCGCTGCATAATGAGGCTTCTTAAAGTCGGGTACCGTGTTTATACCTAATATGTACGATTTTAAGACCTAATTATGTAATGATTGTATACAATTCTTTTTCTACGAGTAAATTAAAATAATGAAACACAACTAATAATATTTGATGATTATTTGTTGGCAATCTACGACAATAAACACAAATGAAAGCCAAACAAACGCTACAAGACAAAAAATGGTAGAATAGAAGTTCGTGATTGGCCAAGTCTCGCTTAAATTTTAACAGATCAGGAGACAATACAACGTTTTAATAGCGTCTTGATATTTTATACCTTTTTTAAATAGTTCTTTTTTGCCAAATAGTTACGCCTTTGTACCTGTTATGTAACATTTCGAAATATTATTTAATAAAATAATTTTAAATTTTACTAATTTCACAAATATGTACAGTGACGCTATTCTGTTCAAGAATACGATGACGCGTTTATGGAGACTCTTTTAATTAGCAAAAATACGACGTTCTTTTATTGAAACTCATTATAGTTCTATGTACAGAACTATAATGAAATTTTTCAGTTCATTTGCGAATATCATGGTTAATAGTATTTTGGTTCAGAACTAAAAATAGCGCTTTTGTGATATGGTTTATGAAATTGTAATTGATCGACTAAAGTACAGAAGTAGAAAAATCTAGTAAAGGGTCGCTTTTATTATTATTATGTACAGCCGGTGCCCCAACGTATCAGACCCTTAACAGACCTATTGGTTCTGGAAGCATCTCACACATTCATTAGAAAAATGTTAAAGTTTTGCCTAAAATAATCGTCTTAATTTATCCAATACTTATAGGGAGAAATATTTGTATGGCCTACACTTATTTCTCTCGTGATTTTGGGTGTAATTTGTAGTTGTCTATGTGTGTGTCCATAGCACCCGCGACACAGGTTTTCCACAGTGCGCATGGCGCATTAGTGACTTTGTCTTTTCCAATGGAAACAGTACCAAAAAAAATAAAAATTAATTATTTGAAAACAATTTCAGGAAGTAATACCAAAATGAATTTCACCTTTACCTCACAAGGTAAAGATAATTAAGTTTGTTCAACACTTCACATTTATCTTCTCAGAACTAAAACGTCGTTTACTGGATCAGGTATCTTGGGACACTGACTGTACTAGTATTATTATAGATGATATAGATACTAGAGCAATACAAAATTGTAATGTACTTAATAGGTAGAGTAAACAATACATATATAGTTTGTTATAATTATTAATACAAACGAACACTAAGAAAAAAATACTTCGATCCGGCGGGATTTGAACCAGTGTTTTCCAGCAAACCTAGCCGCTAGGGCAACTAAGCCACGGAACGAACCAACGGATCTTACGAATTTGTCTACGCGCTTGTTACAGATCTTTGTTTTTGGTTTTGATCACTTTTTTGCCGTAGCGCTATCTGTGAGAAATCTATTTCTTCATTCAGCCTGGTATTGGAGTAATTTCACAAAAATAATTGACTATAATGGTGAAAGATAGTGACGTTCAATAAAAACTTAAAAGTAAATTAAAAGTACATTTTACATTAAGCTTTTATATATTAAATTTGTAAGTAGTCAATTACTTTTATTTTACTTCTATTTAGAAAAGCAAGCTGTGGCAACTTGTAAGCTAAACAACACAATACGAATGTTTCAATGTGTTTGTTGAAGATCTTTGATTTTAGTTTTGAACGACTTTTTGCCGTAGCGATCTGTGAGATATTTATTTATTTATTTATTTTTTACGTAATTTATTTTTGTTGAATGTGTACGATGCTTACGGAACCAAACGGTCTGTTAGGGGTCAGATATGTTGGGACACCGACTGTACATAATAATAAAAGTGCTTGTGCGATTTGAAAGCCATGTTATAAGCGCGGCGAGCAGTGCGTTGAGCGTTGTCGCTGCGTGTGGGTAGTTTTTTGTCACAATCATAAAACACTTAACACATACGTGCATTGTACTACATTTATAAATTAGAACTCCATGCCACATGACGCGTTGTCACAGAATGCGTGCGCATCGGACAAGAGGCCAGGAGACGAAGCAGGGAGGGGTGCTTAAGTAAGCCGCGTTGTGTTGGCTTCGCCACGGCCCGTGATTTTTAGGGCCGTATCGCGCCGTGTTGATTTGCACGGGAGAGCACGCGCCGTAGGCGAGTCCGGCTCTCAGACACACGATGGATCCGACGGATTCGTACAGACGAGCCCGCGGATGTTCGGGCGGCATGGTAAGCGTGAGCTCGCACGACGCGGCCTGTGTGAACACGGGCCATGGAAAGTCAGCATTACGTTGCGATCAAGCAACATAGCGTTGTGACGAGCGAGGCAACGCATCGCTTTTAGTAATATATAATCTGATATTCATTAATTTCGTACATTACACGAGAAGGAGGTCTTGTACGTTTTATTTTTATTTTCACCCCCAGTTTGCAAACAATAAAAACGTTGATAAGCAATGTTATAAGTTGACAAATCCTATGTCGTGGCGTTAGTCTGTTGTTATTAACTGTCAACTTGTCTTTTAGCGCCGGGATTTTGCTGGATAAGCCACAATGTTGGATAATAAGGTGCTCCATCGTGTTTCAATGGAAACGCTGAATGGACTGCGCTAAATAATGATGTGTTCCAGTCAGTTAAGTCTTGACAATCGATTTCCTTTTATGTGTAAGTATTTTTTTTTTCTATTTCTTTTCAACTCATTTTTGGCTGACCCATAATCTTGTAAGGATTCCGTACCTAAGCGATATAAGGTCCCTTAGGTGGCGCTTGTGTGTCTGTCCGTCTGTCTTAGTGCTATTATATCTTTGACAACAATATTAATTATGACGACGAGACTCCTAATTGCGTGTCTCATAATTCCCTGCGGAACCCTCTGTACGTAAATTTCACTTGCACTTAGCGGGTTTTACATTAATAATAATTCATACATTTGACTCGTGCTGTGTTGTCATACTTATGCCACTGTACAAAATGAGTCCTTTAAGGAGACGGCTTAAGATGTAATCTGCCGTGTACTTCGAGAACAAATTTTTGTAACATTGTCTGGTAGTTAAAATAGTGTGTACAAATCAAATAACAGTAGAGCTCCTTGTGAAAGAGTTCATTCGGGGAAGTACTGCCACCTTACCTATTTCCGTTGCCTGGGGTTTTGTTATTTTAAATAGCAAATTCATCGACGTAGTTTCTTTTTTTTTGTAATATCAGGTGACGGGACGAACACGCCTTGCATCTGATGGTAAGCTACACGCCTGCCCATAACAGTTGCAGTGCCATTCGGAGCTTTATTCTAAAGATCTGAGGGGCACTGCCACTGGATCCATCATCCTGAGACAAGCTGACAAGTCCTATGTCCTATAGGCACATGGGACTTGTCAGCTTGTCTCACTATACATTTAAACAGAAGTTTCACCCTCGTATAACTTTTCTATACCCTACTTGGTTTTGTCAACTTGTAAGTGAATACTTATATCCCTTGGTGCTACATGAATGGTAGCGAGCCAGGTGCACTCAATAAACAAGTCGCGAGCACTTGACCCGACCTTCTCAAGAGAATGAATGCAATGCCTGCATCTGTCTTACATAGACTGCCTCATAGCTAGTGCTTCACGGGTTACTTTAACGAAACTGAATAGAAGATTTGCTAATTTTCTTTGTCAAATTCTTGGTAAATCTTACTCTGATACCTCTTACCTCTATTACCTCTTCTTTGTCTAAGCACTCTTACTGAATTTGACCGGCGTAAATTTGGAGTGGCGGCAGTTAATTTTATTTTATTTTACTTATTTATATCAGACAACTTAGATACATAATTTATACTTATAGCTATATTAGTTCTATCTATAACATTTTTAACCCGACATTCAAGCTTGTTGGAGATCATTTTTGGAATACTATTGCAGCAGCCCTACAGACTAGTGAAGCACTTTGTTGCGTAAAACAATCAAATAAAGCACTGCAGTATCGAGCCAAACCTAACAATACCCTAAAAGCATTGTTGTACTGTACTCGAAGGACATTGTGAACTACAATGTTGTACCTAGCCCACAGGCTACACGTGTAGAAAGTAGTGCAATAATAAGCTCTGAAAAGTGTGCATTTTACAATTGCGCAATTCTGTTCGCTCTTGGTGATAATGCCCTCCTTTCCCTCTCTATATCGTCATTGTCATTGGGGTCGGCCACAATTGAGGGTAAATCATTCAATTTTAACAGTAGGTACATTATTTGGAATTTGACCTCCGACTTCAAAGACCGTAACCTCGCAGTTCTTATCATTATACACCAAACCATGTCCTTTCGCATATTCCTAGTAGATAGCGACCAGTTTTCTCAAAATTAATGAAGTTTCGGCGTCTTTATTACTTTATTAATATAATATATTTTATATATATTATATTTAAATTAAAATGGAGAAGCACACTGAGTATTTCTTCCGCTAGATTGCGCGTCAATAATAAAATAATAAATAATGGTGCTATAAGAACTGTCAAACTCACCCGCTAACTTTCAAGTTAAAGTCTAAAAAACGTTGAAAATGAATACAAAGGCTGATTAATTTAATGTTTTAGTGTTTTTATAACACCTGAAAAATATATTGTAGCAGCAGTAGAGCTCCTTGTGAACGAGTACGGCCAGGGAAGTCACCTTAGTTATTTCTGCCGCCGAGTATTGATGTGAGCATTACTGCGTTCCGGTTTTTAAGGATGCTGGCAAAATCTTTGCAATTTAAAGCTCTGAATGACACTGTAACTGCTGTGGACAGGCGTGTCGCTTACCATTTTTCCGGATTTAAATCTGGAAAAATAGTTTGATTTTCTATGTGTAACAATCGCGGAAACGATAAGAACACGAAATTTAAAATAAATAGAAAGTTTTGCCATCTCACGAATAATCACTCTTTATAAGAACGAGTTGAGAAAGTAACGCATCGATATATTAATTTCATAGAGAGGTACTGAGATGTTAAAGGTTAATACGGTTAGAATACCGAACAGTTTTTACATGTATTATGTGTCAACGCGTACATCCTTTATATTCAAACTTGAATCTCAGTCTCTGAATAGTTAAGCATGTATTCCCGTGGGCCATTAAGGATCGATTCACGTGGGCCGAAATTCCCATTATGTAATGAATAACGCAATACTAAAATTTGTTAATTTTATTCGATAACCATTATTGAGTTAATGGTTGCGGTTGATTGGTTAATTGGTGGATATGGTTAGTACCACTTTATGTGGTCTATGGTTAGTACATTGGACACAAATACAGAAATTTCGCAAATTACTGGATATTTTGTTACGACATGATATTATGTGTATTAGAGTATAAAATTAATAGTGATTATTCGTTTACTGGCTTAAAACGGGTAATTCCCATTTGTTTTACAGAACATAACGTCATCGGACAAAATGAGACAATTTTATAGGCAATATTAATTGTTCTACAAAACACACTTTAATATAAAAACTTTTAGTTAGTAGTGCAACAAAACTGAAGGGTATTCTTATCATACAATCCTAGGGCGGTAATGGCTTTACTTTTTAATTTCCACGCCTTCGCCCCGCCAAAGCACGGACCAAAACTGCCCCGGTTTGACCACTGCCTCTAACACAAAAATTATGCTGCGACCCAAAACAGCAGTGGTTTTTTATTATGTTTATTAACAATAATATAAATACAGCCAGCCTTATTTCATTTATCAATCTTATAAGGTATATGTTCCTATATCATGACATATAAGTATTAATTTAATTTTTTTTGTTACATTCGTACGTAAAGACGAAGCAAAGTTAAATAAAAAATTCTTTAATATATAACTCTCTCTCTCTCTCATCGTTAATCCTCACAAGTGTGACGAGTTACAAAACATTGTATGCCATACTGGTGGCAGCGCTACAAACGTTCGGGCGTTTAAAGTCCTCAATCTCGGCTTGGGCTTTGAATGTCCCTCTGTACGTAGCTGCCCTTGTAACACAATGTACTATCGCACGGTTAGACTGTGGTACTATAATGTAACATCGATATGACACTCGAATTATCGGGTCTTTCTGTCAAACATTTTATGATTTTATTCTATATTGTTGTTTTGGACCACTACCGTTATTACCTCTCAAAATTGAATAGTGTGTGAATGAATGACAACCTCTGTAGTTGAGTGGTTTATGCACCGGTTTTCATGGTGTCGCCATCTCTGAGGTCTCTGGCCGGGTCAATGTAGAAAAACTAACTTTTTCTATATTGTTGGGGTTTTTGTGGACGATGTTTCCGATTTCCATAACACAAGTGCTTTAGTTACTTACTTTGGGATCAGAGCAACATATGTGATGTAATCTAATATTTATTAACCGACTTCAAAAAAGTAGGAGGTTTTATGTTACACGATAACTCCGGTGGCATTTGTGAACCGATTTTGATGATGCTTTTTTGTTGGAAGGGGGTACCTAAGTAGTGGTCCCATTTAAATTTCAAGAAAATATTCCACCGCTAAAGGTGACAAACTAGGGTATGAATGGTTTTTGAGGTCGGTTTTTTTGTACTCTGTACTAAGATGAGTTCCATTTGCATAATCGTCTCATTAGATTAATTGGAGAGTGACAATCATAGTAAATCTGCTATGAAAAGTTTCGTATTGGTCGTCTATGTCATTTCCTACGAAGTCCACAAAAGAGTAGGATAATATCCTAACTGTGACCTACACAGAAAACTTCAAAACGTGTCTATTGATAACTCGAGTGTTTAAAATTCATCGTACTCCAAAATCTAATTTAAAGTTTATCAGGTTTTGAACGGCAGCTTTACAAATTTTGTTAATTAACCGAACTTTGTACTGAGCGTAAAAATTATTAACCGAATCATTTAGTTAGCCCGAGAAACTATGTAATTAACATAGAATTAATGTAAATTCAATTATCACAATTTAGACGGATGAGTTTATCTACAATACACTATCGTGCTCATCTATCTCATTTGATGTAAATGACAGCCACACAATGTGCGAAACACCATGTATTATAGGTACACTGTTTGTTAATAAAGCAAAATATTGATTTATTGACTATCATGACGTTCAAATATTATTCTCTGAAAATACATCACTATTATTGATAATCATCAACCCATTTATAACGTCCCACTCTGCTCGTCTGCTCGGCACGGGTTTTTGCTCAGGTGAGGGTTTATTATTATTGATACAATGATCGAACACCAAGAAAAATTCTATCGGTCTAATTGGACTCGAACCAGTGTCTGTTGACATGTCGGTGCCGCTGCTTTTAGCCAATTGTGCTACAGACCGTGCTGTGTACTTACAGGGAAATGGATATTGTATCAGAACTTTTTTGTTGGAATATTCCGTTTTACGGGTCCGTGCCTTAGGAAAAAGGAGATTTAATATTCATCTATTTAATATTCTGCGGCGATAACGAACTGCATCAATTAACCTATCTGGGTCCATTATTATAATTTTAATTACTTATGTAATAATCTAATAATAATAGGAACATTAATTGATCATCTAGGAGTATTCGCAAGCGACTCGCGACACGACATGACTTGGCGATCGCTGCACTAAGCCATTTAGTTCTACATATTAAAACGAGTTGCAGGGAATCGGTGCGACCGCAGTCGCGTAATATCGCCGGCACACTGCACGAGTCCTTATTACTGATGAATTTCTCCATGTGTTCGATTTTTTGTATTGGGTTATGCTTAGGGTTTATGCGGTTTTTTCGCCATCAGCGTCACTTGTGAGAAACTTTGCGTCTGCATGGCAACAAACATTGATTAGAGATAAGATATTAAGATATCTTAAAATATTTTTTTTTATGTTCGGTTTTGTATCAAGACTATCGAAGCGAAATGTTATGTTATTAAATAAATAATATTTTCTTTAAATGCTGTTACGATACATACTATTTTTTGTTTATTTTAACCCGCGACACAAAAAGAGGGGTTAGACAGTTATGAATATGAAGCTTGTGTCCGTATATCGGTGTATCTGTAGGCATATTATACGGCTCGATTAATCTTAAATCGGTTTTTTATTGATGCTTCTAAGAAAGAAACAATTTGCCCTGAATATACACAGTTATTTATTTTATTATGTATATTTATAGTTACTCACATATTCTATTGTTTGGTTTCTTATTAATGTTCTCTTCTTTGCTGTTAGTCCATATTTTTGTTTTCGTAGTATTCATTTCTAGACCCGCTTTTTGCTTTCCTACGCTATTTCACTGTTCAATATTATATTTACTAAATAAATATCAGCTAACCAATGGTCATTACACGCCTTTATACATAATGGATTAGTCTGTCAGTACTCAAAACCTGTCAAAATCCATTAAAAACCATATGAGAAATATTTTTTTTCACTTCCATTTTTCAGCCATTACTGTCCATGGAAGAAAAAAAAGCAATGGCAGTACCTTAAACTTCGATTACTATTAGAACCGCTGCCGTTAAAACTTACATTATCATATGTTAATCACAATGAAATCTTGATAAAAATTGAATCACACTTTAAAAAGTTGTAACAAATTCTAAACTGTTAATATAATTTAAACTTAACCCAGTTGTGACATCAATTGAAGTTCCTATTATTGTAAGTTACGAATGTTGAAATTTCATACAATATGCTGCCATCTAGCGACAGTAGTTGAAAGATGACGAACGATTAACGCTTACGAAAAAAGTTGACCACATTGTAGTGACAAGGTTAATTTTTGGATTCTTATAACAAAACGTCTGTTACGACAAACTAAAAATGGAACATTTATTAAATTTAAATAAAATAGGACTTACCGATGAAATGAAACACCACCGTGAGCGAATATCATTTTTGGACTTCAAAGTAACAAAATGCGGCATTTTTACACAATTTTCGAGGTTTTTCGTGAAAGAATGGATGCGACCATCACGTATAAAGAGAAAATGGCGAACTGTGCTCAAAGCGGAACTCCGTATACTATTGGCACACATGTCACGACCATTAAATACTTTTACTGCATTTCTTGCTCTGTGGTCCCACTGTAAGGACTTCTCTTTCAGGGAAGGAGAGCCTTCCTCCACTCTTCACGATTTAACGCCGCTACTAGCCATGTTCTCATAAGAACATTCAACTACTCTTTACTCCACAGAAGCAGCAGACGTGTCCAACCGAGTTCCATTTCAGGCTGACGGATTTTTGACCAACTTCAACGATTTGTGTTTTGGAGAGCAGTATACTGTTCCGCATGTGGTCAAGTTTCACTCCCAAGATATTGCGCTCCATGCCTCACGGAAACATCCCGAGTGCAAACTTCCGACGATTTGTGAAAGACCAAGGCTTAGCACCGTAAGTAAGGACTTGGAGTATGTGCACGTCTGGGTTTTTTTTTTGAGAAATATAGATTCCAAAAATTAACTTACACCGCAAAGGTCAATTCTTTATTTATTTTGCAATTTAAGAAATGCACTCAATAGCGAGTGGGCGGGTATAGCGCGTTATATATCAAATATCGATTGAGCGCGCGTGTAAAGACGGTGACGGGAAAGGGCGAGACCGCGTCATCAATCGCGCGTGCAATCGCGCACTCCAAGAAAGAACGTTGGTTTAAAAAAAAATCAAACAGGGAACGCGTAATCGCGCACGGTTGCAAGTGCGGGTTTTCCCACGAGCAATCCTGTATGCTCATGATTGCACGCGATAGAGTGACTGTGTAAATTTGGCTAATTAGTCTATACATCATACACTCTGTGAGTTGTAATGACAAAGCGAGTTAATGGAGAGACTTGCATTAACAATAAGTAAATCCTATGATAAACCAAAGCGTTGACGAGAAAAGTCTAAAATAAAAATAACAGTGATTGTTTATATATCGTGACCCTATTACGAGCTGAGGGGATGCGGATGAAAGTTTTTTCAATCAATTCGAACGAGCCACTTTATATTCAGATGGTTATTGAGTGTGGTAAACTTCGCGAATGGTGTCACGAAATCGCCGGACAGGGAACAAAGTTTTACTTGAGAATATGAGAAAAATCACAACATTTTTGGTACCGCGCTCACATCATCAAATATATCTATGTACACACATATGTATGTGAGTGGATGCCGCGATGTTCCGTATTTTAAAATTGTGTCCACATGAAATGAACAATTCCATTAAATTTTGTTTGACTATTTTTCACTATTCGTTGTTGGCTGATTCTTTGCGGTCGAAATTTTTACTACGTTTGATATTATAACACTTTTTCTGGCTACCGTAACGAACAGTGGTGCTTTTCCACCGGCAAGGCGAGACAAGACGAGGTGAACCTTTTGAAATTGGTATGGCAAAATTTCAATTCTCTCGTAGCACATGGTTGAAGAGGCTGTGCGAAACGAGAATTGAAATATTTGTTAGTGCAATATTGAACCTTTTTGCTGCCTATGTAGAGGGTTTATTAACTCTGTAACCGGAAACACAATTCACTCGAGATGGCCATTAACGTCAATTACGAGATTGTGGGGTACACATGATTTAAAATTTAAAAAAAGATGGCTCTTCGTCAAATAATTGCAGCCCTGCAGTCGAATTTTTAAGAATCATCGACCAAGTAATTTCCGTTATTAGTATTTCGACATTTTTATTTTACTATCCACAACCTCAGCGTGAGCTCGTGATGACTATATTAACAATAATCGCGGTGGAAATAGGCCTGCGCAATTTAAATTTAACTGCCTCTGTGGCTGAATGGTTACCATGCCGCCGGACTGCCACGCAAAGGCCCCAGGTTCTATTCCCGGCCGGGAGAAATATTTGTATGACCTACATTTATTTCTCTCGTCAGTTTGGGTGTAATTTGTGGAAATCTCGTCTCGCCTCGTTACGTCTCGCCACGCGCTGATGCAATGGAAAGGCACCAAACATGTAAGCCAAAGGACGGCACAACAAATCTATTAAATTTACCTATTAATATTTGACGACCGTTTGTTTAGTATGTGTAAGGCCGCGCAAAGCATACACTGAGGCATATATTTAGTCTACTGTTAATAATGAGCAATGTAATATAACTTTATGCCCCGGAGTTAATTTCGTTGTTCTGGCACTCAACGTGCCGGGAGTTCCTTAGTTTGAAGTAATTGGTGTGATGGTCTGACATATCTCATATGGTTCTCATAGTACGCTTCAATTTTCGACTGAAAAGAAAATACTTTGTTTGTTTCGTGGAATAGAATTGGTTTTATATTGAAACAAAAAATACAATTCGAATTTGTGGCGGACTGAGGATTTTTATAATAGTGAACGAGATAGTAAATTATTGAGCTGAGAACAATGGAATGAACTTCATGCTTGTTTTCTTTACTTCTTTTCTTTAATACTAGTGCTACTTTCAATTATGGATTCGAGTGTAGCTAGTTTCATTTTGCTAGAACTTGTTTTTGGTTCATTAAAGGTTTGAGAGAAAGAGATATATATATATATAGATAGATAGATAGACACTTTATAACTCACACACAAGCACAAAAAGAGTATATAAACAACTTAACACTAATGTGAGCAAAGGCCTTATCGCTGAGAGAGATATTTTCCAGACAACAGTTGAGGTAGAGGAAAATTAATCAGAGCATGAGACGTAGTGTGCCTATAGCAAAATTTAAATTGTGTTAATAAAAGTTACATTATATCTTTTCTAATGAAATTACGTTATCGTATATGTATTTGTATATATCAATATACCTAGGTAAACTTATACTTATCGAGTTCTTAGGTTTTCGCGATTGTTACACATAGGAAATGAAACAATTTTTCCGGATTTAAATCGTGTATATTTGTTTGAAAAAACAAATATACGCGATTTAAATCCGGAAAAACTTATACTCACTAATAAAAATAATACACTTTGCAAACTAGGACAGTGTCAAAAGATATTTATGCTATCCAGTTTTAAAAATAGGAAGCGACTTATGTTTGATTTCGGACGATAATTCGTTCCGTAACTGTGTAATTTAATTGTAAAATACTCCGAGATCTTATATAGTTCCCGGTTGTGAAAACATCCCTTGGAGCGAGTGCCTTTGAGTGCCTTTGAATGGCACTCGCAGGCACTCGCATGCACTCAAAGGCTCTCGCAGGGACTGAAAAGCCCTTAAAGGCACTCAAAGGCACTCAAAAGCACTCAAAGGCACTCACGGGCTCTCACGGGCTCTCACGGGCTCTCACGGGCACTCGCGGGCACTCGCGGGCTCTCGCGAGCACTCGCGGGCTCTCGCGGGCACTCGTGGGTTCTCGCGGGCACTCGTGGGATCTTGCGGGCACTCGAGGGCACTCGCGGGCACTTGCAGGCACCTAACTTAAGTAAAGACTTGAAAACATTTCCACTATATCCGGTGGAGTAGCAGCCTTACAATCTGAACAGGTTATTACATTACAAGCGAATGCTCCCGGTGAAGCAGGCTATCAAATGTTACAAATATTGCACAACGAATGCTCGGTTCTCCTCCCTCACCGCTGTAATGCTCGAATTTGAACCATTACATTACAAGCGAATACTCTCGGTGAAGGAGCTCCTTAAGGTACGAGGGAGTACGAGGGTCCTAAAGGTTGTTCTAGAGAAAGCTGAGAACGTGCTTCTCGCAGCGCAACTTGATGGGAAGCCACAGAAGCCTTCTCCGATATTCAGACTCAGAAAGAGTGTTGCGTGTAAAATATTAAAAAAATATATGTTACAGTATCCAACAGCATAAATACCTCAAAATTTAAGGTTATTATAATACCTACTAATTTCTTATTCTTTTTAAATATCAGGTATCCTATAATACAAGCTTCTATTTAATTTAGGCACTACTCTTTGGCAAATATAATGTTAAAATATAATATTTGTACAGTTTACCGAGTAATGCATGTCTGTGGCCGTCGAAAAATTTTACGGGGATGAACTTAATAAGGAAGGGCAAGAAGAACCCTAGCGCCCTTAGGTGTGAGCCGATCACCCTAAGTGGGTACTTAACAGCCTGTTTAACAAGCCCTAGCACTAACTGTATAAGCGTGCTGAATAAATATATAGATAAGTACAGGATAACTGCGCCGTGAGACCTAAGGCAACAGACTGACGGGGGAGGAAATAAGGATGTACTGGGATGGATATTCTCATTGCCGGTCTCACAGACTCTATCTACGATGTACTGACGACTAACATCCCGTTCACACGGCACTGCTCATTTTTTTGCATGTATTCGATTTGCGTTTGTATGTGTGTGCGTTTTTTTGCAGGACAAATACCGTGTGAACGTGTATGCGCCACTGTTTATTCGGTTCGGATTTATACTGCAATAAAACGTGCAGTACAATGCCGTATGAATGGGGTGTAAGGGTGTCTTGGCCACAGTGACAGATGCTAGCAGGAGATAAATAAATAAATATTAGACATCATCATAATACACGTTCCTCGAATCCCAAAATAAGTTGCTAAAGCGCTTGTGTTATGGAAATCGGAAACAACGACGGTACCACAAACATTATAGAAAAGTTAAATTTTCATTGAATTGATATTCAATTATTTTTATGTGGAATTACTCCACTAGTTTATTATAATAATTAATACATTTCTGGTTGGCTGGTTCGTTCCGTGGTTTAGTTGGTATAGCGTCATATAAGACGTCGTCGGTTCGAATCCAGCCGACAGCTCAAAGTGGGTATGGTCGGAGAGATGGGGCTTTTTGTGTAAGTTGCTTGGACAGTGAAGACGTATCGCCCCGTTCTCTCTGAACTTGCCGCGTGATATTTAGAATCCGTTTTAACCTCATCCATGTCTTATACTTTCGGACTAATTACTGTGAAACTAATTGCAATCAGTTGATGTTACTATTTCACCGCCGGTTGAACGAATTGATAACGAAGAGTGAATAATAAGAATAATCAAGTACTTCCTGACTAAATATGCGTTGAGGGTATTTCCTTCGACGCCTCCCTTTCCTGCCTTAACTACGACATATAAATAAATTAAACTCGAGTAGGGATGTTTGAAAATTCATCCAAAAATCGTACTTCGCGGTTTGTATTTGTTTGCTGTACAATGGTGAAAATGAAAAGAAAAATAATCTGGATTACGCGTACGCGTTTCTATTCGATACCAGTATTTGTATTCCGATACCCAGTAAAAATCGAAAGAAGGGATTCGATACTAAAAGTACTCGATATCGAAACAAAAGTATCGAGTACTTACTCGTATTTACTTTGAATCGTCCCTAAACTGGACTGCTGTTGGAAGACTAATTTTAATAATAAATAATTGCTATATATATACAAATTTACATTTACACACACTAATATAAAAAATATTTCTTAAATGTAAGTGTCTCGTCAGTGTAAAGTGCCATTGAAGCATTATCTTGCAACCTGGTTTAGGTCTTGCTAAGTAGTGCTTCTGAAGCTTTTTCTTGCAATCTATTTTTGGATCGTTCGCCTGCTCAGTGGAATATTCAAAGGCTGTTTGAACAATATTATAAATACAAAAATGGGAAAACACCCAAGGTTAATTTTCTTTCGGGTTATCCAATTTCAGTACCAATATTTATTATTTAAATAGTCCGGAATATTATCACGACGTTTAGTATTGTTTAATAAATAAATAAACAAAATAGAAATAAAAAGAGATTCATTTCTCTCCAAAACATAAGAAACAATACTTAAAAAAGAATAGAAACAATTGAGTGATGTGGACAAAAAGCATTGCTGATTTTCAGTCTTCATCTGTAGCTAGCTAGCTGTTCGCTTGCTGCACCAAGCTAATATGCGGAGTGTACACCCAGTAATAACCTACCTTAAGTAATAACTAGTAATAAGTTAAAATTTAATATTCGAGTATAGTAATCAGAAATATTATTTAATTATCACTATTATCAGGTTTCTTACCACGGTATGACTTCTTTTATTTTCCCGATATTTCGGAACGGTTGCACGCTCCATGGTCACGGGTTGACTGGACGGCGGCAGATGACAGCTTTATGAGCAGACATATCTGTCTACCCTCTTGCGCTGTCGACGACTACCTTCATCGCGATTTGTTGTGGCGTTACCATTGTCCCTCACTTTTTTCACACAAACCACACCCTATAATATACTGGAATACTTAAATAAGAACAATTGCCACGAAAGTAAGGCTGAGAAAATTAAACTGAAAATTGCCCAAATGAAAGTAACATTACTTTGATAATTCGCGAACCAAGTCAACGTTAAGTGGTGGAAAATAGCTGCATTTGTGTTACATTTTTCCTTTCTTTTCCTTTAGTGAGGGAAACCCTGTATCGCAGGTGCTATGGATACACACTTAGATAATAAATAAATAAAAAATAAAAATGTTTTATTCGTTCATTTTAAAGGGCATAGCACAAGGGCGGATGTTTCCATTTAGGCTTGTTAGGGCCTGTGTTAGGAAACATCGTTCTTCTATAATATTAATCGTAATCTTGCTCTTACATAATTTTAAGATGGTGAAATATAATACCATCTCTACTAAAACTAATCTGCTATAATTGGTGTTACAACTAATACAAATTTCACTAATTACAGTAATTTTTTAACTTTTCAGAAAAAATAGATTAACCTAATTGTTAGTGTGTGTGTGAGTGCATGTATGTGTATATGTATCTGTAGGCGTTGAATTGTGTGGAATGTGTGAAAGTGTACATGTGTGTCATCCATCCGATAGACGTACAATATCCAAAATTATACATTGTCATACCATGTTAGATAGTATCATTTCAATTGCTTGTCTCATATATAAGAAGTTACTAAAATAACAGTAGTATTATAAGTTTATATAAACATATATGTAAATTAAATTTCGATTTGTGTATATTTATATTATTTAATTTATCAGTATATACATAATATACAGGGTGTCCCAAAACTCAACGTCAAGCGGTCACTGGGCGAGAGGCCAGGTTTTATCAGTTCTGGTAAAAATTAAAAAAAAAATCCATGTCACTTAGTTAAGTGATAATAGGCATTTTTTTGAAAATGTTGAAAATCGATACCCTAGACCACATGTTTAGGTACTGTCATCACAAATTTTCAAATTTTGGAGTGATTTTTTTTTAACGTCATCATATCATAAGTGAGCTGCGTACCCAAGTTGCGTTATTAAGCAATGCTGTTGCGGTATGTAGGTCACCAGAAGCCTCTAATGTAAACACACGACACGGAGCAGCGCTGAATGCTTCGGTCAGCAGTTTCGAGTCGGCACATAATGCGTCACCATTCGTTGCTGCCACCGCGCATGATGCGCCGCGCCCCGCTGCCCGCCCCTCTGCCTCGGTGGAAATGTCACGCGTGTGCACGTCAACCCCGACACGTGCATACGCCGCTGTAGCCGCTTCAAGTAGCCAACCCGCCACTCCGAAATTCGAGCGGCGGCAATCGGCTAAGGATAAAACCAATCTCCGTGTGCCTGTCTCTGAAGTTGCAAAACCACAGAGGCAGACGGTCCTGTGCGACGAGGATGGCTTCACAAAGGTGGTGAAGAGGAAGAGGAAGCCCACCAGCCGTAACCAGTGTGGCACAGCACCGACAGGATCGAACTTCCTGCTGCGTCCGGCCGTACCGACGACGTTAATGTACCTGTCGCGGCTGCATTACTCCACGAAGTCTGAGGAGATAGTGGAGTATATCAGGCATAAAGCTAATTACACCCTGAGGGTCGAGCGGTTGGAGTCTCGCCGCAACGTGAACTTTAATTCGTTTGTGGTGAGAATACCGACCGAACATCTTTCGACCTTAATGAAAGAGGAATTTTGGCCGAAGGGTGTCATATATCGGCGATTCCGCGGCCGGTTACCTGACACCAGATTGCGCCACACGTCGCCGATAACTGAAATCGTGTAGATTAGTTTTTTATTATTATATTGTATGTATGTTAGTTTAAAGGTATATATAATATAGGTGTATTTTGTTTTTATATTGTTATGTATGTTAGTCTATAAGGTATGTATACATGGGTCTTTTTGTTACCTGATATAAATAAATAAATAAAATAAAAAAAATAAAATAAATAAATAACCATGCTATTTATTGCAGTCACAAATCAAACAATAAACGTTATGAGCTTAGTAAAAAAAATAAGTTTCATTGAGTCGTAGCTTAAAAAAAAAATGCTACTACACTACCCTGGGCAAGTTATTTTAAAAGATGGCCCATATAATCAAGATTTCAAAATGGTACAATACTTGCCACTGTTCATTCCATAAAAAATATTATAACTTATTTTTTGCAAAAGGAGCTCGTTTCAAAAAAAACTCATGCCATGATAAATAATACTTTTGTGTGCTCAAAGATTGGCTTTAACATCGCGGAAGTGAGATGGTCATATGTGACAGAGTGAGATGGATAGTGACGCTGTGCGACATGAATTAGAGTGAGCGAGACAGATAGTGACGCCGATGCTCTATTATTGATCATTGGTTATTATCATTTAGTACGCTACGTTCCTTCGTTTACTGTGCATCTTCTCGTAATCGTGTAACTTTTGTACTGACGACTTTGGCTTGTGTCGCCCTGGACTTGATATTGCATCTGTGTTGACGACTCTGGCTTATTCCCTGGACTCGATTTGTGTTGTGTAAACTGTATTAGTTAGAACTTAGCAAAACTAACGCGTTTCACGACATGCCGTATCTGTACGCAGCGGAAGAACATGCGAACATGCATCTTATTTACGGTGAATGCCATTGTAATGCTTCTGCCGCAGCCAGATTGTATCGCGAGAGGTACCCAAACTTAGAGCATCACCCAGATAACCGCGTGTTCGTCAATGTACACCTGGGATACTCGGAAGGACGATTGCCTAGTGCTCGTACGAGCGCTGGAAGACCTCAAGGAGACGACGACGACGACGTAATTTTAGAAGAAATTCGAAATGATCCCAGCACTTCAGTACGTGCGCTTGAAAGAGCCACTGGAATACCGAAAAGTATTGCTCATCGAATTTTAAAGCAACACGAATATCACCCGTATCATGTGCAACGTGTACTAAGTTTATTACCTCGTGACTACTCTCTCAGAATGGATTTTTGTAGAACAATGTTGGCGAGAAATCGTGAAGATCCGGAATTTATAAACAAAATTTTATGGACTGACGAAACATCATTTAAAAAAGATGGTTATTTAAACTTGCACAATGTACATAGCTGGCACACGGACAACCCGTATTTAATGCGTGAAGACCGGTCCTAATACCAATTCAAAGTCAACATGTGGACCGGAATTTGAAATGGACAAATAATTGGACCGTTTGAATTGCCTGAAACATTAAATGGTGACAACTACTTAGATTTTCTTCAAAACGATTTGCAAACGTTACTAGAAGATGTACCACTCAACATCTATAGAGAAATGTGGTTTCAACAAGACGGTTGCCCAGCGCATTAAGCTCGTTCTGTACGTGATTATTTAAACACGGAATATTCCTTAAGGTGGATTGGGCGCCTTGGTTCAATTTCGTGACCTCCTCCATCTCCGGACCTAAACCCCCTTGATTTTTTTACTGGGGCTGCATAAAGGAAAAAGTATATGCAAAACCTATAGAAAATCTAGCCCAATTACGCCACAAAATTGTTGAAGCAGCAGAAGAAATTAGTTTGAGAAGATTCGCACGATTGATAAAAAGATCTTTTGTGAGGCGATGCAGAGCCTGTATTCGCGCCGAAGGCAAACAATTTGAGCATTTACTTTAACATTAAAGTATTACAATAGTTCCTTTCGTTTCATTTTGATTAAAATTTATTATAATACAACAATCGACTAATTATTAAGTTGACACACTCACATGTGTTAGGGTAGATTTTTTGTTTAATGCGTTGTCACTATCCATCTCACTCTATCACATATGACCATCTCACTTCCACGATTTTAGGGCAATCTTTGAGCACACAAAAGTATTATTTATCATGGCATGAGTTTTTTTTTTAAACGAGCTCCTTTTGCAAAAAATAAGTTATAATATTTTTTATGGAAAGAAGAGTGGCAAGTATTGTACCATTTTGAAATCTTGATTATATGGCCATCTTTTAAAATAACTTGCCCAGGGTAGTGTAGTACATTTAAAAAAAAATATGAAGTGTCAAAGCTAGCTGACATAATATTCTGTTTAAGCTACGACTCAAAGAAACTTATTTTTTTTACTAAACTCATAACGTTTAATGTTTGATTTGTGACTGCAATAAATAGCATGCTTATTTATGATGACGTTAAAAAAAAATCACTCCAAAATTTGAAAATTTGTGATGACAGTACCTAAACATGTGGTCTAGGGTATCGATTTTCAACATTTTCAAAAAAATACCTATTATCACTTAACTAAGTGACATGGATTTTTTTTTTAATTTTTACCAGAACTGATATAACCTGGCCTCTCGCCCAGTGACCGCTTGACTTTGAGTTTTGGGACACCCTGTATATTATGTATATACTGATATAGCATAAATTTTATGTTTACTTGTTAATATATTTATACATATATTTCAAACTTGTAATAATAATTGCTCAATCTCCTCATATGAATTAGTTTCGAGCCATTTTATAATTGATAACTTGCACTCACGAACTATGTTCTTGTACAGATCCAGTTCTCTGTTTAAACTATAATATAGATATGAAGCCCTGTGTTTGTACTATCTACTAGCCGCAGTAGTTTTGATTTTTAGATAACCACAAATTACACCCAAACTCATGAGAGAAAAAAATGTAGGCCACACAAATATTTCTCCCGGCCCGGGAATCGAACCTGAGACCTGTGCGTTGCAGTCCAGCCAAAGAAGCAGTTTGCACACATTTACATATACACATGTTATTCAAATGAAGATACACAGATAACATTTTTTTCCTCTAGTCTAATAAGAAAAAACAAGGCCCTAATCACGTATTGCGTATCAATTGCCATGGTGATACTTAAGTAGCAATTACATTATATAAAGAAAATATTTTCTTTTTTGTAATTCCTTTTGGAGTAATTGGAATTACTGTATTTCCTTAATATCTTTCGGTAATTTGTTGCATATTTAAGCTCTTTCGTACATTATTTTTTCTTTCCACATTCAGCTAGTAATTTACTTTAATTTTTTATTAGCATGGATTTCCACAAAATAACGCCTGATTGTATAGATTATTAAATTTCTAAGAACGTATGGAAAGAAGCAATCGCTATTTATACTGCCTCTGTGGTCGCATGGTTACCATGCCGGGCTGCCACACAGAGGCCCCAGGTTCGATTCCGGGGCCGGGAGAAATATTTGTATTGCCTACATTTATTTCTCGTGAGTTTGGGTATAATTTGTGGTTGTCTATGTGTGTGTCCATGGCGCCCGCGACACATGGTTTCTCTATGTTGAGTGTGAGTTGAGTACATAAATATAATATGAACCACATCTAAACAACGTTCAGAATACGAGAGAATAATTAAACCGAAGTGAGTAAGATATCTTTTGAAAAGAGAAAATACTTATATAATAAATCTATCGACTTTACCTCATCTCTTCGACAAATGTAATTGAAGAGTGGTTACATTGCATCGATGCAAACGCACGACAACAATCGCCTTTAAGTTGAAAGTGCAGCGATGCAATCGCGCGTTTGTATCGATGCAGTCGCGTTTGCATCGCTGCTTAAAATCGCACGTGTGTGTAAAGGTTGATCATTAGCGACTACATCGCTACTATATCACGTTTGCATAGCTGCTAAAATTCGGTGTGTGTAACCGCTCGAAGTGTCACAGGGATCATCCTAGTTTGAGTTTAGTATAAGCTCATCTGTCAACTGCATGTGGTTGGTATATCGTGCAACGCTGTGGCAACTGTTTAATGGCGGATTAACCCTTCCTTCATCGACATAGCTACATTCATTGACAACCGAAGGCCAACAGCGTAACGTCACCAAGCCACTTGACCAGCGGTATGGCGATTATGGGCATTAATCAAAATGCACAAGACAAGATGGTGCAAAATGGGGGAGGCCCTTTGTCCGGCTGGACAAAGAGCAGTATGATAATGAAAAATACGTGTATTTAATATGTTCCCACAGGTGGCGTTGCGACGAAAATGCAGTTTAAACCCAATATAAAAATCCTTAATAAGCACATAGAGAATGTCGTAAGATCTGCTGGAAGAGCGGTAGCCACGTTGAGGCAACAGATGCTGATTCGAGTCCAGTCGATCGAAGGAAGTTTTCTTTGTGTTTGTAAAATCTTTGGGTCAATAATAATGACAAACTAGTGGAGTATTCTCACAAAAAATAGACATATAATTCATAGTGGTAAAAACATTATCAATTCAATATCAATTCAGTAAAAATTATTACTTTACTTCACAAATATTTCATTTCAAATGTTTCATTTACAAATATTTTGTCTGTTCTGAGTAAGCCTCCGTGGTCGAACGGTTACCATGCGGGTCTCACAGAGGCCCCGGGTTCGATTCCCGGGCCGCAGAAATATTTATACGGACTACGCGAAGCAAAATTATCTCCTTTTACGTAAATTACTTATACACTAGACCTACCTATGATGGGACAACGGTGTTAAATAATACAAGAAGAACCAAAGAATACAGATTATTTTTATATTTATATGTTGAGAGTTGGGTTCTCGTAAAGTTGTTTAGGCGAAAATCCTTAAAAAGCCATAACTGTAACCAAATATTCAGTCCTACGTTAATTAGTAAAGTTTTAATTCAAAAGCTCTTTTTGTCTAAGTATACACGTATTAATTAACTTAAATTTTGTACGTACAATAGGTAAAGTTACCATTTGCTTGTAAACAAGAATTTATGTGAAGAAATGAAAGTTTAAAGTTTGGACTTGTTGGATTTCGTATTTTTGTAATAATTCTAAAGTTTTTCTATATTCTACTTTTCAGCACTTTTAAGAACTTTAGTCCTTTACAACTTATATGTTTTCGTCAAAAGCGCGCACTTCCGCTATTACCGTCTTTTTAAACAATTTCTTAGCAATTTCCACAATTTACATTTATATGTAACCTAGGATATTCGTAGCAGTAGAGCTTTTTGTGAAAGAGTTAGTCCAGGGAAGTACTACCACCTAGCCTATTTCTGCCGCCAAGCAGTAATGTGAGCATTACTGTGTTCAGGTTTTGAAGGGTATGGGTACTGGTGAAATTACAGGCACATTGGACTTGTCAACTTTTACCCGCAACTGCAACCCGCAAAGCTTTGCGATTTGAAGCTCTGAGTGGCGCAACTGCTATGGACAGGCGTGTTGCTTACCACCAGGGGCACAACTAGTTCGTCTACACATATTTCCTTGTCGGCGACATGTGGCGCAATCTGGTGTCAGGTAACCGGCCCCGAAATCGCCGATATATGACACCCTTCGGCCAAAACTGTCCCTTCATGAAGGCCGACAGATGTTCGGTCGGCACTTTCACCACAAACGAATTAAAATTTACGTTGTGGCGGGACTCCAACCCTCCGACCCTACGGGTGTAGTTGGCTTTTAGCCTGATGTACTCCACTATCTCCTCAGACTTCGTGGAGTAATATAGTCGTGACAGGTACAGCAGCGTCGTCGGTGTTGCCGAACGGAGCAAAAAGTTCGATCGTGTCGGTGTTGTGCTGGTGGGCTTCCTCTTCCCCTTCACCACCTTTGAGAAGCCGTCCTCGTCGCATTGATCCGTCTGCCTCTATGGTTTTGTAACTTCGGAGACAGGCACACGGGGATTGCAGTTACTATTAGCCAATCGCCGCCTCTCGAGTTTCGAAGTGGTTGGTCGGCTGGTAGAAGCGGCTACAGCGGCGTATGCACGTGCAGGGGCTGACATGTATACGCGTGACGTTTCCGCCGGGGCGTAGGCGCGGCCAGCAGGCCGCAGTGCACCGCACGCGACGCAGAAGCGATCGGTGACGCAACCATTTGTGCCGATGCGACACTGCTGATGGATGCATTTTGTGCCCCACGATGCGTGTTTACATTAGAGACTTCTGGTGATCTACATACCGAAGCAGCGTTGCTTAATAACGCAACTTGGGCACGCAGCTCACTTACGGTGTTATCTGAAGCCTCCAATTTACATTGCAACTCGACCAGGCTTGACGTCAGGTCTCACACGGCCAGACAAACAAATGAATTTTTGAAGATTAACAACGTTGACCTTATGAGCCATCCCGCATACAGTCCGAACCTGGCACCTTGTGACTTTTATTTATTTCCAAAAATTAAGAACCAGTTACGCGGTCAACGATTTTCATCACCTGAAGAGGCTGTCGAAGAGTATGAAAAATATGTTTCAGAGATTGTCACGGAGGAGTGGCATAAATGTTTTCAAAATTGGTTCATTCGTATGAAAAAGTGCATTAACGCTAACGGAGAATATTTTGAGAAACAATAAATTCATTTCTGACCTTTTATAGTATTTTTTTCTTATTCATTCCGGAAACTTACGGTGCGCCCCACGCTGTCAGAGATTCTTCATTTTTTTTTTGGCTAAGCGTAGAATATCGAGGTAGGAGATGATATCTCAGTAAAATACGGCTTATCTTAATTATTTATTTTATTATTCGTAATTTCACAATCTCTAACTGAAGGAAACAATGAAGGATGGCTACAATTAATTAAACTTTAAAATAACGTCCACCAAACAAGTGGTTGCCGTGCGCACATCATCATGACCCAAACATGACAACCTGCTCAAGATGGCCGCCTTCCCAGTGCTTGATTTTCGATCCACGTAGCGCTAGTATCGTTTTAGTGACGACCATCGATTAAATACTTTGTAAATAGTATTTACTAACATTTATTGTCGCGACCTC
Organism: Hyposmocoma kahamanoa; assembly: GCF_003589595.1. Classification (NCBI taxonomy): domain Eukaryota; kingdom Metazoa; phylum Arthropoda; class Insecta; order Lepidoptera; family Cosmopterigidae; genus Hyposmocoma; species Hyposmocoma kahamanoa. The sequence goes on from NW_020653726.1 coordinate 11,816,639, forward strand.
CTTGCTTTTTTTAAATTCTTTTTCTGTTTTTGTTTTGCATTATTCAATAATAATACTAAACAAAAACCGATTATACATCAATGAGTTTTGATTGTTAGACTGTGTGTCGTGAATTATATTTGCTACATCGAGTACATAACGATGATTTACTATTATGTTTCGTCTATATGTGTGCTTATTTCTGTCGTTTTCCTCACTCCATAGCCGCCGTACAGTCCATTTATCCTTTACTTCATTTGTATATAAAAATATCGTCGTTAAAAATATTTTGAAAGAGCTGAAAAGGATCATTAGGAGATCTGTTCTGCTAATTTAAGTATAGATAAAGTTTTTTCTTCACAATAGTCAGTAATGATGTTCGGTTCTAAATCGCGTATACTTGTTTTTTCAAACAAACCAACAACGTTTCTTGCCCTTTACAGTTCCCATAAGTTTGACTATCAGTCAAATATTAAGATAAAAAAAGTTTCATTTCCTACGTATAACAATCGTGAAAATGTGAGAAGTAGAAAAGTTAGCAATTTCGTAAAAGGCATATTTCGAATATACACAGCGTATTATCTTTATATAAATTTGTGAACTTGTGGAGGCGACTATCAAGAACAGGCGTTCATTTTTTGTCTTGTATTAATATTATGTTTACTACATTTTTCACGAATATCCGTTTTAAAAGAAAAATACTTTAATAAATAATAAAGTTGGTTTTCAAAACCCAAGCCAAAGGTCAATAAACTTGACTTAGAAGACGTCTCACGTACAGTCAACAGCACATCAAGCTACACATTGACGTATCTTGTTCCGTTGCACTGGAGGCGATTTTCGAACGAAAATATGTAGTCTGATGTGCTGTTGTCCGTACATTATATGACAATATAGTAATAACTTAAAGAACTGACTTTAACAGTTTGTTGAATTATATCTATTTGCCAAGTTTTATTCAAATCGGTTAACACAAAGTTGTCCAATAAACCAGATATATATAATAACCCTAATTTCCCACCCTCAGAGGTGGACTATTTTCTTCAAATTTGAATGAGACCACTACTGAGGTGCCCGCTTTCCAACAAAAAAGAATCATCGAAATCGGTTCACAACTGGTGGAGTAATCGCGTAACATACACACAAAAAATCGTCGAATTAAGAACCTTCTCCTTTTTTGACGTCGGTGAATAAATGACCTCCAATTTAAGAATGTTAATTTATTTGAAATTATCTCTCAGGACTATTTATTTTCGCGATATTTATCTTGAACATCACCATTCTTGAGAACAAAGGCTTATTAACATTGGTGACACTATTTAAAGCGTACCGAAAACTATTTATCTGGGGAAATACACGTATTCCATTCAGTTAATCGATTCAAGTATTCGTTGATTACAAGTAGTTGTGACATATTAATATAGTAGAAAAATTTAGAAAAAATTTAGAAAAGTTGTTTTTTTAAAAATTTCGATTACTTAACATATTAAACTTTAATTTTTAATCAACTTTAAATATGAAAATTATTGTCTTTGAAATAATATAAGTTTATTTTATAACTGTCTTTTTGTAGTAGAAGATCTTATCGGTTGACTTAAATAATGAAAACGCACGTCAATATATGAACTTGCAACTGCCTTAATTAAATTTACAAGATGGTTTTCCGTCGGTGATTGATCAAATTGGTGAAATGGCAAGACAACTGAAAATGTTACTGCTGACAAAATATCTAAAATCTTACTAAAGTAACGTAAGGTTTACTTAATGTCGGCCTCTTGTAAAGTTTTTGTGATTTGATCATGAGTTCTCGGATTTCTAACACTGCTAATCTGCATATTTGGATAGCACCTTTGATGGGATAAACTAGAGTGGTCTAGTTTATCCATTATTCAGAACAAGGGTTCTGAAGCGTAGAAGAGGCAACTAAGTGTTTTTCGATTGATTGATTGAACGGAATACGCGTAAACACGCGTATTCCATTCAATTAATCGATTCTAAATATATTAATTTCTGTTCAAGTATTTGTTGATTACAAGTACTCGTAATATTAATATAAGATACTAGATTATGACAGTTTAGTCTTTATTTAACTTGAAAAAAAAAATTCAGATATTACTTTTTAATCGACTTCAAATATTAAAATTATAGTCCTTCCAGTAAAATGAGCTTATTATACAACATTTTTTTGTAATAGAAGATCTTATCAATTAACTTAAATAATGAAAACGCACCGCAATATATGAACTTGCGACTGTCTTAATTACTTTTACTAAAGGGTTTTCTGTAGGTTTTCTTTAGGAATTTATTGATTAATGGCAAGTCAAATGAAAATGTTACTACTGACAAAATATGGTAAAATCTTATTAATTAGAAGAGGTTTACTTAATGATAGCCTCGTGTTAAATTTTTGTTATTTATTTATTATTTCTCGGATTTCTAACTCTGCTACTCTGCATATTTATATAGCATCCTAGGTGGGATAAACAAGACCACCTTCGTCCTCGAAAGGAACGAACTCATACATATGACCAACTCCAGGTTTTTGTAAAGACAGCGCACTATTAATTCTTTGCATTATATGTTTTTAAGTATGTATTACTCGTACTAAATTTAATTAAAAAATTAAATAATTGTAATAATTAATAAGTAATTATGTGCTCACTATATTCGAACATTCGAGGCCACGTGCTGCAAAAATTATCGAAATTACAGATATTACAGATAATAGATACTACAAAACTGAAAAAGAAAACGAAACGTTGTTAAACGTTATAAAAAAAGAGTTATAGAATATTTTTATAATATTGCTAAGGTCATAATAATTTTCGTCCCTTTATTTTCAAAATCGATCAGAATCGAGAACAGTGTTGCCTAACATATACATCACTAAATGTTAATTTTGGACAAAAAAATATGTACAAGGGGCCGTAGCACAGAAACTGAATGCATTATGCAAAAGTGCGTTCGTTCGATTTTCATGGCGTATTAACAAAGGATTACAAATATATCGCACCAAGTAAAAGCCGCATTGTATTACAAATCATGAAGCATACACTGGGTTACATATTTGTTTTCTTGAAATTCATACAAAACCAAAATTATAAAATATAGTATATATATATATATATATATAATATAAAATAATTGTTTTTAAAATAAATTATGCATCTTCTGATTACAAAATCACTTGCCCGTGGAAGGAAATGTCCCTGTTTACCCGTTTACCCACACTTATGGTGCTTTTGCAGTTTATAATGGCGCGAAAAATTCATATATTTTATGAATTTTCCGCGTTTTCGACTGGTGTTCATCTATGATAACGGTCGACTGCGTTCTGAAGTGTAGCAGCGGCAAGTAAGTGAATTTGACTTACTTTGGGCACGCGAAGTACGTACACTTGCGGCATCTATCTAAATATATGTCTGTGGCTACAACTGTAGCAGTATGTGTTATTATTAAATATTTGGTTAAATTACAGGCACATGGGACTTGTTAACTCAGGGTGACGGGCGCAGTGGCAATGCACTTTACATCTTTGCGATATAAAGCTCTGAATGGCAACTGTCATGGACAGGCGTGTAGCTTTAAAAAAATTACATGCCTGCATTGGCTAATGGCAATGCTTGTCTAACATTAGGTAATGTTCTACAATGTATCTACAAGAAAAACACAATTCACATTTAACAACAGGAGAATACAAACAAAAGGTTCTGCCTATTTCATTTAATTATTTTTAACTAGTTTGATAAATACATATTTTATAATATAACACATATAATACGTAAACTAATTATATGAATTGTTTTAATAGACAATATTGATGTACTTTGTTACTAAACCAACAGAGTTAAGAATAAAAGGGACTATAATTTGTGTAAGTATATTAAGTAAGATTTTGGGTGCGTTCCGGCTAGGTTTGAAAACCTCTTGGGTATACCTATCCCAGAATGTTAGATCTATGTTAACCCATTTCAGAAGGAAGTTATTGGTCCAATGTAATATATGTAAGCGTCTTTGACACGTGCTTAATTCACATTAACTAGTTTCCTGAATATTAATTATGAGCATTGACGTTTCCGTGGCATGTTATGGTTCTACTAAGTTATATTAGCCGCTATATAATAGTCATAGGGCAAGGACCTAAGAAGGTGAGCAAATACCTATAGGCACATTAATAACTGAAGATTGGGACAATGAAACTGACATTAGTGTCCACTTGCATTAAACTTTGTTTTCACATTGAAAATCCTTTTTTTTTTTTTAATTTATTATTCAATTTACAATTAAACACATATGTACATTTAGATTTTCCTTTCAAAAACCCTTTAATGGGTTTATGCGAAACCTACCTACCTACTTTACCCACTAGTGAAACCAACAGTGGAACCCACAGTCCGATAGGAATCGCATCAAGCCGATTCCGCGTTAATAAGTGTGGTGACTCCCTTAAAAGTGTCTTATTAATTTAAACATTGGTTTAAGACGTAACTTAACTTTAGTGCAAGTGGATGTAACACCACCGCATTGAAACTACCAGAACCGCCTTTAACACCATGAAGTAAGTATTATGCTAACGCCGTTTTAGTTTTCATCTGTACATTTAAATCTTTCAATGTTAAATATCTGGTAGTGTGATACTTCCATATACGGCTGGAATCGTGAGTGTAGCCCAACAGTTTAGCTCCCCGGGGATAAGGACAAATGGCTGCTTTTCTAGAACAGTCATAGTAACAAAGTCATAGTTGTTGAACTTACAGTTTCTCATGAATCATCCCTTGATTTGTTCGAAGAAAGAAATTGTGAGTGCCAAAAACCATTATATTATATAATGAGTATAGGTATTAAAAAATAAATAAAATCAATAGCGTCATCGATCATTTACAGGACTAGAATACACTAACATTTAATTGTAATCCAATTAAAAAATTGTTATGAGTAATCAACAAGGACAACATAAACATATACAATGAGCACATAATACTATCTGTTGATGAAAACACAGTAGACAAGAAGCTAAAAGTAATATCAGTGAAGATATAGTTAACAACAATAATTTAAGGTTTTAACTGTATTATTATTTTCATAATCTACAATAAAAACTTTGAATACTAGAATGTAACAGTAACATAAAATTATATGAATAAATTGAAGTTTTCACCTAATTTTAACGTTTATTAAAGTTTGACAAAACGAGTAAGTATAAAAAGTCGGTAACTAAGGCTTCTTTGCATATAATCTGACAGTCTACATCGGTTTATTTTACAAATAACGAGGTGTATGGCGACTTATGTAATTTATATTCTACGTAATTCGTAAATGCGTATATTACGGAGCCTGAAAACATATTTAGGCTATCGATGCCATTGTGAATATATCATCGTCAACAACAGGAAGACGTTTACTGTTTAACATAGGCTTCTCCAATTGAACACCTTCTGAAAAAGAACTCGATCCTGGGTGATGATGAAATGCGGTTATTTACAACATAACTTTTCTTACCCCGGTACGACTGATTCTTAACCCGATATTTTAAAACGGTTATATGTTTCATGATCGGTGGTTATAGCTAGATTGATGACAAAATGCTTCACACAGTGTTTCCGTCGACGAATGCAGCGACCTATTGTTGTCAATAGACACTATTGTTTCGTTTTTAATATTCTAATTTTTAATATTTTCAGTGTGATGTGACCCTCGTATATTGCGGAGACCAAGAAAAGACTTGAGTTATGCTTTTTTAAATATTAATTTTGAGTTATGTGTTAAGAATTGGTGGACATCATCCATCACCATCAGACCTGAAGAGTCTTCAACTACGTGTCTCCACCTTCTCTACCTTAACTTCATCTCACATTAATTACATCAATCATCCTGTTTTACTACACTCCAACACTTTTACATTATTTTTATATATAAATAATATATTATAAAAAGTCTTCACTTTTCTAATTTCGTAGATCCTTATCCCTTACAAGTCTTATCTCGATAGAGTCTCAAGATATCAAACAGCGAAAATATGCATATCTAGGTGCTTAGACATGATACATATAAGCTTCATCATCATCATCATATAAGTACAGCCTGACTTCACCCACTGCTGGGTATAAGCCTCCAAGATATAAGCTTCGGCAACTCATAATTACGGGAATAGTTAATGATAGAAGTAAAGCTGGTAGTACAAGAAAATCATGACTGCAGAACATACCACAGCAGGCTGGGTTCGTTAGTGTAGCCCAATAGTTTAGCTCCCCGGGAATAAGGACAAATCGCTGCTTTTGAAGAACAGTTGCATAATCCAAAATTGATTCTTTTTCGCTTATAATTGAGATTTATCCAGAAAATACCACATTTTAGTATGATTGGGATGTCAAGCTTTTCATTGGTTAGAACAATCTCATTTCGGAACGGTTATAATATGCTTCATGGTCAGTGGTCACGGCTAGACTGCTCCCAATCCGGGATAATGTTAAAAATCCAGTAACTAGTGAGAGAATCTTATTTTATTGCATCACATTTGGGCGGCTCCCTTGCTATCAGCAGGACGGTGGTTCACTCGAGATAGATAGATAGATAAAACCTTTATTTGCATCTACGGACACACATTCATAACATAAAAATATGTAATACAATAAAAAAAACAGCAGAGTCGCAGCACTGCCGAACACCCAGTTATGTATGTGTGCTGTAGCAGCGCAAAAAGGCCATAGCTCAGCGTCGGTGTTTACTCAGGAGCAAACCGCTGATTTTCAGCTATAACCTAGAGGATTCCGCGGATACGATAACCAGCTAGCTGCCGCCATTTTCATGTTGTATAAACTAAACAAATAATAATTTCGAAACTAAATAAATACCGAAGATAGTATAAACATAATAAATAATATTTTTTTTAGATTTGATTTAACTGTGTCAATAATATAACCAAATTATAAATTGAATTAAATATAATTATTATATAAAAGTCACTTTAATTATAAATAGGTATGTTGCTATTACACAATACTATGTAGGCAATTTTCGTTACATAAGCGTCCTTTTTTGAGAGTCTAGAAGAAGTGCCTTTACCTTTACCTTGAAAGTGGCTTTGAAAGAAGGGGGCTTTGTTACCTTGTGTTCAGTTTTAGTTTACCAGTCGAGGACTTGTCTGTATCAGGTTGTCAGTGCGCAATTAGCGTTTCTTATAACAAAACGTTGAAAACAAAATTTCGTCACCACGCAAAACAAAATAATCACCTACACACACCAATCCTACACACAAATACAACAGCGAAATTCAAATAAAACATTCCCAGGAAATGTTATTTGAAAATATAAAATAAATGTTTCTTTACAAAGATCGTCAAAATGTTTTCAATACTGGCAAATGTTTCTAATTATAATATTGTATAATTTTAATAAACATCTAACATTTAAGTTCGCTGAATAACCTTTACTTGGTTGTATTATTCAACTGTTACCTATTCATATTTCATAATTATACGTTCGTATGAAGTAGATACTGTACTAGTTCGAACAAAAGAGAGGCTTTAAAAGGGCACATGGGATATTCTCGCCTACAGTTCTCTTCGCCTAATTTCCCGAATCTGTATGCTTTCTGGAATTCTGTTTGAGACGAGCTGTCTTCTTCGTGTGGGTTCAATCTGGAAAGAATAAAAATAGTAATCATGAATTTTAATAAAAATGTACAACCTTTGAGACCACAAAGTATGTGGTCTCAAAGACCTGTAGGTACAAGAGCAACAACATTAACTCCGTAACATTATCTAGAACACTCGACTAGAGTCAATTTAGAAAGCGGTGTGGATTTCATGCAAGAAAATAACCAAGGACCTCCTACATAGGAGGCTAGGAATATATATTTGGGTATTCGTGTAAAATAAATTATTACCTACTGGAGAGAGAAAAAATATTTTTTTATGATTTCATTTCATAACATTGTTCAGAGGTAAATAGAATACGAGCAACTCATTTTTCGTATAATTCTATTACATTAACATTATCCTAAAAAAACTTAAACATTCACTTAAATCCAAAGAATACATAACAAGTACATATTTTAATACCATTTCGTTAAATATAATAATATTGTTCTTATGTACCTCTCCCTCTTCTTGCTACTACATCAATCTTGTCAAGAGTTCTAAATTTGTTTGGTGGGCAAATAATAAGCGTGCTTTTTCACTTACAGAAAGACTTTTAATCAAATATTTAACACTGTATTTTAATGTTAATTTTATTGAATATCATGATGTTTACTACCAGGGTATTAATTTATTATTTTGTGAAATTAATACATTAGTTTGTTAAAGATCGAACACCTCAATCTGACAGGAGTCGAACTTGGACCCCGATTCAGAACTCTTCGATATTTTAATCGAATCGTTCGATCGAATCGACGGGCGCTTTCCGAGCTATTCAGTTAAACTTTCGATTCGGATATGAATACGATATCATTATCCAACAGTGTTTGGGGAGTTAGTCGGTGAAATAGATTATAAGAAAAATGAAAATCCTTTTATATGATTTTCAAGACAGTAAAAGTCTAATATATAGGAATGCATTAATCTTGCATTAAAATTTAATTATTAACTTTATTTATTAATAAAATTGAACAAAATCCAGACTATTTAAAATAATAAGAGATTTCCCAAGTAACATGTTATACTTAGTACTTATCTAGCTTTCACATATTATGTGTACTTTACCTAATGTAAGGCTTTATTGAACAATAAATTATTATTACTTTTATTTTCCTATTAATTATTGTTAAGTAAACTATAGGACGTACGGTAATTTTTATTTGATAACTGTGTTCTGCGTAACGTTTGTAGCTTTTGCCTGTCGAGAAGTTCGAGTAATCGTACGGGAGTGACGTCATTTCGGTTCGGTTTGGAATACGACAGTTTGACGTTCGATTCGTGTGTTGTGAATAAAAATGAAAAGAAATCGTTCGACAACTGAGTTATCGTAAGGTTCTGAATCGACCCCCGGTATGCTAATTAACACAGCGACATCTAATGGTAGTCTCTAGTAGCTGCAAAGGTACCGGTTAAATGAGAAGCTTTATAGATCTCTCAGAGTTGCCGCCTATAAGCCGAAACAACCCATTACAAAAGATCCTTAACAAACACTTAATTCGTAAGGTCTGCTGACTCGATCTGTAACACAGTTGGTAAAGCGGATCAGATCGAAGGAATTTTTCTTTGTGTTCGATATTTGTTTTAATAATTAAATTCCACACGTTATTTTAATGAATGATAATAAAAATATTTTATCTCAGCCTGCTTAAGAGTCGATACTATCTCTGCTCGAGGCCAAAGTTATCCCGTCCTAATACAGTTCATTTTGATCGAGTCGAGAGGCAAGCACACTGGCTTTATTTCAGAATTTATTTTTTTACAAACCAAAAGAAAACCATTTCAAAAATGTATATCATATAGTACCTATACGTGTTCTATTTAGTTCAGTTGATATTTAAAAAATCATTGGTATAAATGTAAAGTACCCATTGAATACAACGGTTTTCTTGTAAAATTTCGAGGTAAGTTTGTGTTTTTTTTCTATGGTGAAAAATTTTTGGAATCATGTTTTCACACCATATAGGGATCAGTGTATATCCTAAACTTTACTACATATTTTTTCCAAAGTGATTTCATCAACACTTTCACTGTTATGCGGAATGAACCAAAGCCATTTGAGGGAGTATAGATTCTTAACGGAAAAATGTACGCGTAAAAATCTTGAATCTAGTATTTTATTCCACTCGCCGTATTTTAAAAGTTTACGTCAGTTTTGGCTTTGACTAGCCAATTAGATTTTTCGTTTCATTTTATTTTATAAGGTATGTACAAAAATGTTAATAAACAGGAAACAGAGGGCAGATAAATATAGCAAACGCCCCGCAGCTGCCCACAGAGATCGTTAAAAATTTAATAATGCATAAATTTCATTAACACTGAGGGAAATAAAATTATATTAATAAAATTCAGAATTTTTAATTAAAAAGGATTACGATGTGTATTTTTACGTTATTGTCATATCTGTATATAAGCCGTAGAAACCGCTTTAGGTTTCAATTTGTAGAACAGTAATTACTAAACAAAACAATTGGGAAGTTAACAAAATGAATTTGTAATTGAGACACTGTTTCCGAAAACAAATTAAAGGCACTTTAATCGGCTTACGTAATAATTGTAATTATTAACAATGGTGTCTTTATTAGCACGGATACAGAAACAGTTAATTAAATACAAAATTAGTCCCTTCGCACAGTTGTGGAAGAAAATGTGTTCTTTTTACCAGCTGTTTTTATATTTGGGTTGTTTCTTTATAGTGCGGTACGCAAACTTTGGGAATAATTATAAGGTCATACTTAATTCGTTTAATTATGGCTTAGGCAAAATATTTTCAAATTTTTTGTTACTTACAAACAGAGCTCGTTCCATTTTGTATTTCTGAGGTGCTCTTGTTGTAAAAAAATATTATAATAATATGATTAAAAATACAAAAATCGAACACACAGAAAACTTTCGTCTACCCGCTGAGACTTTAACCCACATCCATGCTACACCGTAGCATTGCTCTAACCATCTGAGCCACGGGTCTAGTTACCGAGTCGTCAAAATTCTCCTATGTGTTTTTGTTATAGTTCTTTGTAATGACTTTCGGCATTCGTCGCTATATATCAAAAACCAGGGTTCAAGTCCCACCGGGTCAGCGAAAGTTTTTCTGTGTGTTCGATCTTTGTATTCATAATTATAATAAAACTAGTGGAGTTACCTCACAAATAATCTCAATAAATATATAACAATAATAGTTGATCTATAGTCCCAATGCTGGACACAGACCTCCTCTCATAATGAGGGGAGGAGAGGGCTTGGACTGTAGTTTCCACACGGGCCCAATGAGGAACGGAAATTTCATACACATCATTAAATTGCTTTACAGATGTTTGCAGGTTTCCTCACAATGTTTTCCATCATCGAGAAGCTGTAGACGTTAGATGACGAGGAACTCGGTATGGGTAAAATTCTCGGTAGAACTAATATGAAAAATTTACTTTTTGTTACTTCTGATCTGGTTGTGCTGGATAGTGCCCCAGAGTGCACTCATCATC
>NW_020653726.1:11827740-11832223 GCF_003589595.1 Hyposmocoma kahamanoa
TTCTGATCTGGTTGTGCTGGATAGTGCCCCAGAGTGCACTCATCATCAGTACAGGGTATTTTAGAAGCTGTAGAGCTCCTTATAAGAGACTTCGTCCAGGGAAGTACTGCCACCTTCCCTTTTCTACCGCCAAGCAGTAATATGAGCATTGCTGCGTTCCGGTTTTGAAGGGTAAAGGTTCTGGGGAAATTACAGGCACATGGGACTTGTCTCAGGGTAACGGGCGCAGTGGCAATGCTCCTCAGATCTTTGTGATTCAAAGCGCTGAGTGGCGCTGCAATTGTTACGGACAGGCGTGTCGCTTACCACCAGGAGCACGACTGGTTCGTCCCATTACTTGTTATTAAATAATATAAACAAAGTATTCCCTAGTTTGAGAACAGGTTATTGGTGTTGTTGTCTAGTACGTTATTGGTAATATTATTATTATATTGTTCTAATTACATAATAATGCTCAATATATTGCTACTTTTCAAATTATAACACCAGAGAGGTTTAGAAACAATATTTTTACACTATTTCACAGATATAGAACCCCTACATTTACTCAGCGACCCAAAGTAGTGCTTGGGTTTTAACATCAGAACACGTTGTTTGGTTTTGTTTCGCAGCCCTTCAAGCCGTTCAGTTACTTGAAAGGTGTTTATATCTCTACCAATTTCGTCACTCCAATGGTACTTAGGACATCCCATTAGGCGTCGCCGGCTCTGTCGTTTCAAATACCCTCATTTCGTTCCACGATCCTTTCCCATCCTTTCTATTTTTAGAATTCCACCTTTATGATTCTTTTTTTTCCATTTTCAACCAAACACTGTTTTACCAATGACCTCAATTAGTGGTTTTGGGTTAAAGTTTATTTTTCCGCAAAGTGAACTTACCGAAAAATGGGTAAAGTAATGGAAACCGTCAAAAAATCTCGATTAATTATGCAAGGTAGCGCTTCCCCTGAAAATATGGTACACGGACAACCGCAGCTAATGACTCTCGCCTCGGCTAAATTCAAATTAAATAATCTTTAAAAATATTTCAAAACACGGATGAAAGTGAACGTATGGTGGAAAACAGAGTCATGATATAAGTGGAGTAAGTTAGTTAACTCTATTTTTTAACCGACTTTAAAAAAGGAGGAGGTTCTTAATTCGACTGTTTTTTTGTGTACGTTATGCGATTCTTCCGACATTTGTGAACCAATTTCGATGATGATTTTTTGTTGGAAAAAGTAGGGATATTTAGTAGCAGTAGAGATCCTTGTGAAAGAGTTCGTCCAAGGTCGTCCTGCCCCCTTACCTATTTCTGCCGCCAAGCGGTCATTTCAGTAATACTGTATTTGGTGGGTGAGGGTGCTGGTGAAATTACAGGTCCATGGGACTTGTCAACTTATGTCTCAGGGTTACGGGCACATTGGCAGTGCCCCTCAGATCTCTGCGATTTAAAGCTCTGAGTGGCACTGCAACTGTTGTGAACAGGCGTGTACCTTACCTTCACTTCACTTGTTCATCCCATCACTTGATATTATAAAAAAGGGTATTTTGTTTGAAGAAAATATTCTATTCCTAAGGGTGGCAAATTAGGGGATGAATCCGGTTTATTGGATTTTACCCACTTTTCGTTAACCGATTTCTGTAAAATTTGGCAAATATAATTCATTCATTTACAAACATCTGTGGTCGGTATTTTTCAAATAATAAATTATTAGTTATAGTTATTAAATATACATTTTAAGACTTCTTATGTTATTCACTAACGATTATCACTAGTCTTACCAACGAATTTTTATTTTTCTTGTTACTTTTTAAATTCTTTACGCTAAGGAAAAGGCAAATGTTTAAAATGTTAATCTGACTGGTATACATATATATGTTCGACAATAGATAACAAAACTCTATATTTAAATCCAAACCGTTTAAAAGCAATACAAAGATCTATAACAGCATACGTTATAGAGAAAGGTCATGGCCCACCAATGATGTATGAAAACAATGCCCACGGCGTACCAGAAATGATATATAGCTGGATTTACAGAGAAATATGTGTAATTTACAATGATACCTATGTGTCGCATTACTGTAGGTACTGGGAATAATGGAATAAAAATAGTTATTTGTTATACACGGCTGCAAAGTTGTTGTTTGACGCGAGTACTTGTATTGAATCCTAAACAAGCGACATAATCTAAGATTAAAAATAGAATCCTGAGCGTAGCGAGGGTTTCTATAGGCACGAGACGCAAAACAACTTTGTTGCCGAGTGAAACACAACACTTTTCATCTCACTATAGCGGGGAAAATGGTACACTTGTAACAAATCAGTTTCAATAAACAAAATTAGTTATCGTTGTAAACTTAATGTCAACAATAATAAGAGTAAAATATACCAATGAATTTATATTACATAAATAATGTACGACAAATCGCGTAATTGAACCCATTATGTTTTTTTTCATCGAAATAAAAAGTTAGGTGCACCACATTCCGTTTTCGACGTCAAGTTTGAGCTTCAAAAACCTTTTCCACGTTAGCGTGGAAAATAACGCTTTTGCGCGCAGATTTCTAATGAGAAAGAAAGCCTTTCCGAGCTAGTAAGATGAAAAAATATTTTTGTATTATTTCAAAATATTTGACTATTTTGTAATTACTGTTGACCACCAATTTATTGATTTTGAGCGTGAGATATGTGTAAATGATAACGGTCTGTGCGACAAAGACAGCATATAGCTGACATAGCAAAGGTAGCTCATGAGTGTACGATATTTATTTTGGCAGATAGTCTGAACTACAAATACCTAATCAGGGTTCTCATTGAATTAAAAATATGTTTAATATCAAATCTTTACTGCTCTGTTATATGTCAACCCCATTTTCAATACTTTTTTTTACATTAAATAAAAGCTGGTTTACAACTGCATAATTTAAAAATAATGTGGCTTTTGGACGCAAACACCATTCATTCATTCATTCATAATTCATCATCTGTCCATCCAGCTCAGATTATGGGCCATGTCCTTTGTAAGATCTGCTAACTTGTTCTTTTACCTAGTTAGTAAGCGGTAGTCACTGTGAGCCCATAGACACAGGTTCGAGTCCAATCGGATCGAAGGAATTTATAATTGTATTTATTCGTTCCTTGTATCAATATAAATTACAAAATAGTGCAATATTTTCACAAAAAAATAATTGATCATGGTAGTTCGATATAATACTCTCACTACCACCGATATAGAGTTCCATCGATAAAACGTACTTTCGATGTAGCCTACCATCTATATACCGCACGTCGATGTAGTGCCCTGTCGATATGCATATCGTCAATTTAACAAAGTGTCGCTTTAACGACCAATCGATGTAACGTTTTCGATACAAAGACCATCGATGTTGCGACTTTCGATATTGTGAATTAGACCCAGTATAAACATAATGATATTCAATAAAATAAATGTACGACTTTTTTTTTGTTTTTTTTTTTATGTTAACTAGTAGGCAAACGAGCAGACAAGCCACTTGATGGGAGGTGGTCATTGTCGCCCATGGACACGAGCAATACCAGAGGCATCACCCATGCGTTGCCGACTCCGGAGAACCTTGTTTACACGTCTTTTGAAGAACTCCATGTTATAGCGCAAGGAGAACACTTCAGGAGGAAGGCCATTCCACATCTTACTGGTTCGGGGAAGGAACGAACGAGATGCTCGAGTGGTCGTGACGTGCCAAGCATCGAGGAAGTGGGGATGGAGTCTTCTCCTTCGGCGGGTCGTGCAGTGGTAAAAGAGTGACGGAGGCACCAACTCAAAGAGTTCGTCTGAGCACTCCCCGTTATACAGACGGTAGAACACACATAGAGAGCCAACATTTCTCCGCAAACTAAGGGGCTCTAAACCGTCTGTAAGCATAGGGTCGTCGACAATTCGAACAGCCCGACGTTGGATGGAGTCAAGTGGATCAAGCTGATACTTAGGTGCTCCAGCCCAGAGGTGCGAGCAGTATTCCATATGGGGCCGAACCTGAGCTTTGTATAGCAAAAGCCGGTGCCCCGATGTGAAACACCGCTTCGCTCTGTTGAGCACACCAATCTTTTTAGAAGCCATTTTGGCTTTATTCTCCAAATAAAGATAAACAGGGTTGGTGATAGTACTGACCCCTGGGGAACGCCAGCGTTGATGAGCATGGAGTCCGAGCAGAAACCGTCTAACGCAACTTTAATGCTCCGCTCGATCAAAAAACTGGCGATCCAGGTGCAAATACCATCTGGGAGCCCGTAGGATGGTAACTTCGATAGAAGAGCCTTGTGCCAGACCCGATCGAAAGCCTTAGCTATATCCAAACTCACGGCCAATGCTTCCCCCTGCTCTCAATGGCAGCTGCCCATTGGTGAGTGAGATACACAAGAAGATCACCAGCACCGCGACCACGACGAAAGCCGTACTGGCGGTCATTAATCAGCTGGCGATCCTCAAGGTAATCTAGGAGCTGGTTGTTCACCACGCGCT
>NW_020653726.1:11832233-11838095 GCF_003589595.1 Hyposmocoma kahamanoa
CATCACCTTAGAGAGCAAGGAGGTTATCGCAATTGGCCGGTAGTTGGACGGGTCCGAGCGATCACCCTTTTTTGGGATAGGGTGAACACAGGCAGTCTTCCACGAAGCCGGGACTACACCTAAGCGGTATGAGAGTTGGAAGAGGCGCGTTAAGACCGGAGCCAATTCAGGAGCGCACGTTTTGAGCACAACTGCAGGAATACCATCAGGCCCACTGGACTTCCTGACGTCGAGGGTGAAGAGAGCACGCCGTACCGCGCATTGCGTAAAGTGGATTTCTGGCATAGAGTGCCCACACCATACACCACGGGATAGCAGGTGGTGTATTACCCCCGTCGTCAAGATTTGAATTCGACGCAAAGAGAGAGCAAAGAAGGTCGGCTTTCTCTTTTGCGGAATGTGCCAGTGAGTCGTCAGGCTTACGCAACGGCGGAAGAGACACCCGACAGAAGTTTCCCTGGACTGCCTTGGCGAGAGACCAGAAGGCACGGCTCCCAGAGGGATAGCCCACTAGTTTCTCGCCAATTTTGCGAACGTGCACGAACTTTGCAGCGGCTATTACCTTCTTGCAGGACCTGGAGGCGGCGTTAAATTTCCGCTTCAAATTGGGGGTATCGGGATCATTGACAACTGACGCAGCGGACCAGGCCCGGTAGGCCTCACGTTTTGCTTTGCAAGCATCAGCGCAAGACCCACCGAACCAGGGCCTAGAACGGCCCCCGACGCGCACTGTCGAACTTGGAATGAAACATTCCATGCCCGACAGTATCGCCTCGGCAACCGATAATGCGCAGTCATCAAGATCCGCCAAAGAGAAGCAGAGTCGCCCCCAGGGGAAGGAAGCAAAGAATCCACGCAATCCATCCCAATCGGCTGACCCATAATGCCAAACACGGCGCGTCCCAGGTGGTCGGGGACGTCCGGTCTGAGTGACGCATACCTCAGAACGGATCAGGAGATGGTCGGATGATCCCAAGCAAACATGGCGGGATACCCGAGTGCCGTCTGGGTGAGTCGTCAGCATTAAGTCGAGCAGGCTAGGGGTGTGGCCCTCAATATCGGGAATTCTGGTGTGGCCATCCACTAATTGCATGAGGTCATTGGTCACGGCAAAGTCTCTCCCAGCATAATCGGTACGTGGTGTATTCTTTGGTAAGGCTTATAAATAGCCATAAAAATCGTATGTATGTTTAGAACGGGAGCTGGATCGAAAGGGGATTTGAAAAACAGAAGAAATGCACTCATCTAAACCATTAGATGAGCAGTACCAACTGTTGAGCAACTGATGATGATAACGATGAATTATACTCTAACGGAGGAAAAACTGTTATATTTAACCGACTTCAAAAAAAAGTAGTTTATGTTACGCACTTTCCGGTAACCGATTTCAATAACTTGACAAATAAAACTTTGAGATTGTTTCTTTTTTTATGAAAAAGTTATTAATTTTTAATAATCAAAATTGCGACTTTAAATTGTTTTTTTTTCAAATTCTTTCCGCTAATGAAAAGGCAAAGGTTAAAAGATTTATGCAGCCAAGTCTTGGCGATGATTTGCTTTTCATATCTTTAATTAACAAGGTAGGTGATTATTTTTTACACCGTCGATCAAGGAGCAGGCCTCTACATACTCCAAAAAGATTTTAGTGCGTGACTTATATATTGTCTATCCTTGGTTTCAACACGTGACCATGGAGCGAGTTACCACTCTGAAATATCGAAAGAGAGAGGTGCGGAACCTGTAACTTGTGATAATCTTTTGTATTTTAAATGCACTGATGTACTCAACAAACATTAACAAAAATAAACAAGTATTTAAAAATTGGACTAATTCTACTAAAAATTTTTGTTATAATATCAAGTGACGCGACGAACAAGTCGTGCGCCTGGTGGTAAGCGACACGCCAATCCATAGCAGTTGCAGTGCCACTAAGACTTTAAATCGCAAAGATTAGTGAAATTACAGGCACATGAGACTTGTCAACTTATATCTCAGGGTGACGGCGCAGTGGTAGTGTTTCTCAGATATTTGCGCTTTAAAGCTCTAAGTGGCACTGCAACTGTTATGGCTGTCCATAACGCCTGTGCGTGTAGCATCAGGTGCATGACTTGTTCGTCCCGTCACTTGATATTATATAAAAAAATCTGAGGGACACTGCCACTGCGCCCCCCACCCAGAGATATAAGTTGACAAATACCATGAGCCTTTAATTTAAAACTGTTCAAATCCGGGACGCAGCCCGTATTGCTCACATTAATGTTTGATGGCAGAAATAGGTTAGGTGGATGAGCTTACTTGGACTTGACCCCTTTACGTATTAATAAAAAATACTAAAGAGAATACGTAAGTAATAAAGTACTTCATATGCGTGTCGAAGATTACATAAATTTAGTTCAAAGGTGAATAATATGTTCCTTCACAAAAAAATAACTGTCCGGCTGCAAACTGGAAATACAAAATCAAGTTTTTTTCCCTTAGTTGCGGCCACTAGACTTGAACCAATATGAGTTTTCAAACCAGTCAGCAAAACCTGTCAAACCAGGACGCAGCAGCTCAACTCTTTCCACATTTAAGTACTTATCGGTATTTATCCTGAAGGAGGGAGAATTAAACAAGATTGACGAAACACATTTTATAACGCGTGTGTGAGCGGGATAGTTGTTAAGGTGAACTTACTTCGACCAAATTGAGAACGGCCTAAAGAAAGGCCAGATCAAGAGTACCTTTACCGTGTTTGAAAGCATTGATACGTGTTCAGATATGTCAGGATTGTATGAAGGTTGTGAACTCTGCCTACCCCGATGGGAAAGGGGTGTGAAATATATGTGTTTATTCAGGTTTCTAATGCACTTCCTATTACTGTTCACAGAAGTAAATCGTTAGCTATTAAATGAGAATTAAGGAGCTTTTTCCATTCATAAATCTTAGGTTTGAATTATATTATGAAATATATTTATCTAAGTATTTATGTAGTGTATAATAATTTAAAATTATTACATCATTTTTGAATTACTTTTTTTTTGTTGTACACGTAAGCTCGTTCTTTTAGTTATTGTGTCCTGTATTTAGATGATTTAGGTCTGGGTAGGTAACCTTTTGTTTGTATTGCCTTTGTGTTAATTGTGACGTTTTGTATTTTTTCCTGTACAATAAACTATTCAATAAATAAATAAATAGATAAATTTATTTTAGTAATTACACGAGGTCATTTTTAACTTAAAAATTCAATATCTCCAGCATTCTGCTACTTAGCAATGTCGTCATTATTACATTACTACAAGTTTCCTCGAACCGGAAACTCGATAAGGTAAAATAAGAACTGGCTCTCAAACTACGAGTATAAGTCAAAGAAGTAAGTTATAAAAGTTAGTTAAGTAGTAAGTTATAAAGCCCTTCTATGATAAAACTGTTCATAAAAATGTCTACTCTACTTCGCATAGCTACAGGCGAAAAACTAATTTCAAACTTAGCACTACGCCGCTATCGCGGTCAATTTCACGCGACAAAACAGGCAGCCTGATCAGCACTGTGTTTACAGCTAAGGTCTCATGGGCCTCCGAGGGACTCCAATCGTGTCTCCGAATTGCTATCAATACATATAATGAAATCGTAAGACTCAATTTAATGCTCGCGCATTCCGCGGGAGATTTTGGATCGTATCTGGTTTCTACGTTACACAATTCGCTACAAAAATTCGCTTCCATTCCGTTCCGCTGCAATATAAATTGAGCCTTAAGAAGCTGATTCTATACTTTTAATATTTGAGATCAGAGCTCTAATCCTATTCAACTGCAACGAGGCGTGAGACAGGGAGATGTGATATCTCCGAAATTGTGCACTCCTGTCTTGGAGGATATTTTCAAGCTTCTGGACTGGAAAGGACTTGGCATCAACATCAACGGCGAGTGCCTAACACACTTTCGATTTGCCGATGTGTGATATAGTTGGGTCTTAAGATGAACATGGATAAGACGAAGATCGTGTCGAATGCCCATGTTGTACCCGCTCCAGTTAAAATTGGGAGCACTACACTCGAAGTTGTTGCCCATTACGTGTACCTGGGACAGACAATCCAGTTAGGTAAGTCCAACTTTGAGAAAGAGATCTCCCGTCGAATCCAGCTCGGGAAACTACAAAAAACCTTCGCGTTCAAATTACCTCAATGTCTCAAGATGAAAGTCTATGACCAGTGTGAGTTGTCAATGATCACATATGGATCAGAAACGTGGTTCCTCACTATGGACCTCATACGAAGGCTCAAGGTCACTCAGCGGGCAATGGAGAGAGCGATGCCCGGTATTTCCCTGCGTGATAGAATCAGAAATGAGGAAATCCATTGAAGAACTAAGATAACCTACATAGCTCGAAGAATTGCTCAGCTGAAGTGGCTGTGGGCGGGGCACATAGCTAGGAGAACCGATGGCTGTTGGGGCGGAAAGGTTCTCCAATGACGACCGCACACCGGACGACGGTCAGTAGGTAGGCCCCTCACCAGGTGGATCGATGATCTGGTAAAGATCACGGCAAGCCGATGGATGCGGGTAGCGCAGGACCGATCGTCGTGGAGATCGTTAGGGGAGGCCTATGCCCAGCAGTGGGCGTCGTATGGCTGAATGATGATAATGATGATGATTAATAGGATATGTAAGAGATACATGTTTGCGCGTATGAAATCGTGGGCGCGGCTAGTATTCAATAAAGATGTTATTTTGTGTCTGTGATATTTCCGTAACTATGTAAGCAAAGTAAATATCACACAACGAAAAATACAACAGAAGTGCTTAGTGGGGATGTCACGTGTGCCAGCAGTACCCGGAGTTCCACAAACTTGAGCTTAGTGCGCCATTTTCATATGTACCTACCTACGTTATGGTTGTCAATTATCTTGCTCAAAACCTCAAAAATTGTAGTCAAATGCTTTATTTTGCTACTTTGGAGTGTAAAAATAATAGTCGCAATCGCAGTTCGTGTTCAGGTCATCGTTATAAGTACTATTTTATTTATTTTTTGTTATAAAAAAGAATGTAAACCTAGTGGCGATGCAATACGGTCGAGTTTTTTTGGAGAACGTTAATAGACGTTAATCGTTCGTCGTCTTTCAGCTATTGCCGCTATATGGCAACACATTGAATGAAAATTCAATATAAACTCAAAATGTTGTAATTTGCAACAATAGTTAATGTACTTTGAACGATATGCCAACAGGGTAAAATTTTAATTATCCAGAATTGCCCAGATTTTGAACATCTTTTTAAATCAAAAAACTATCAAACAGTCATCAAGATAATATGACAGAGTGCATTTTGGAGACAGGTGTTCTGATAGTAATCGAGGTTTAAAGCTCTTTCATTGGTTTTTCTTCCGTGGCAGACATCACAGAACAATAAACAAAGAATTCCACCGTATGTATAAATTACGAAAATATGTTTCCTTTTACTAACCGTTTTGAGTGATTTAAATAAGACTGATTCGTTTCTAACAGTACATATGCTTTTAACGAAAACTTAACGTGTTTCCATTATATACGCTTTTTTTGTTCTATTATTTACGTTTTCTTTGTTACTCCATACTAACGACCTTTGTATTATGCAAAGGTTTCCAAGTACGGGCAGCACTTGTGGTTTTTCCTTTAAATAGATTTTCACTCTTTTGTAAACCTTGTTCTTTGTGCTTCATCTTACTACCTGAGAGTTCATATTTAACATTTTTAACTTATACTAAATATAGTGTTTAATTTTTACATTTCCAAACATCGACAAAAACAAAACAAACAATTTTTTTTTAACAATTTTCAATTTTCTTCACTTCTAATTTTAAATTTAATTTGAATCTTAAAACGTATGTGTGTGTGTGTGTGTGTGT
>NW_020653726.1:11838105-11898630 GCF_003589595.1 Hyposmocoma kahamanoa
TGTGTGTGTGTGTGTGTGTGTGTGTGTGTGTGTGTGTGTGTGTGTGTTTGTGTGTGTGTGTGTGTGAGTGAGAGTGAGATTGAGTGTGAGTATGTGTGTAAGTGAGTGTGTGTGTATGTATGTATGTACGTGCGAGTGAGTGTGTGTATGTATGTACGTGTGAGTGAGTGAGTGAGTGAGTGTGAGTGTGTGTATGTATGTATGTGTGTGTGTATGTGTGTTAACCTGTTGCCATAGATTAAGTAGTGTTTTTAAAGCAAGTGTTCTAATAGATCTTCGGTTTCCTCATACGATTTCGACGTTAGCCATTTTGATGTAACTTTTTTGCAGTCTATAACTTTTGGCGTATATTTCTAATCATATATGTATATTTATCACGTATATTTCTTATCAGAACAGAATTTATGAAATTCTATTCATTACATTATAGAATAATGTAAAAAAGAAGCCGTGGTAGCCTAAGCGCCCAGACACACGACGCGAAAAATTTTGTGCGGCCGCCGCGCCGCGTGGTATCCACGCTTTCACGTACATTAATGACGATTCTAAATTCTATTTACTAGGCAATAACATTTAAATTCCTCGGAATATTACAACTGCGCAGCCTCTCATTTAAGTTACAACTTAAAAGCTAAATAAGTAGAGCGTAGTTTGCCATGATATGACAGTTCGATCCCTGAACACGTGCACGCGGTCGCTGCGCGGCGGCGGCGCGGCGTTAGCGCGATGAAATTCATTTCGAGTATACTCGCTCTAATGGTTTGACCTACCACCATTTATACAGAGAACGTGGGTTCGAATATCGCACCTCGGAATTTATGTGGGAAATTCATTTTGAAATTTACCATGAGCTTTTCGGTGAAGGAAAACATGCACGTCGAAGAAGGTTTACAGCCCTCTGAAAACGTGTGAAGTCCCCAACCGGCATTGGGCCAGCGTGGCAAACCATGGCCTAGACCCTCGCCTGAGAAGAGGCGGCAGTGGGACCTTTAAATGGGTCGATGATGACTCGTTATGTCTACTTAGGTGGTTTGAAATTATCAACTCAAATGCCCTGTGAGTGGTAGATGGAAAGGTTATTAAGTTATGTATTTATTAACTTTTTAGTTCCTGTGGTTTTTAGTACTGTTGGCAACTGGCGGGTGCAGTGACTCGCTGACAGCGACGAATAATTTAAACCTTTGTCAGTCGTTGTCAGCGGGCCGCCAAAGTTTTACATTTTTTTACCCACGGAAGAAAGTATTTATGTGGTCTGTGATGTTACCAAATTGTGAATTATATTTAAATATACTATTTAGCATTTTCGTGGTGTTATAATGGTCCGCTGGTTCGTTAACATTGGTCTTTCGATTCGATAATACGCTACGTACTGACGTATTACCAAATCGAAGGACATCACATTTAATATAATTATCAATTTTGAATTTTGGGCACTTGCCTAAAATTAAAATTGATATTTTTACTTGTCAAATTTTTTTCCGACTATATGGTAAAAACGCGTTCAGCGACTAAAATTGACAACGATGCGGCTGCGAACATGCCCGACAGCGCTGTACCCACCTCGTTTCAAAATCAGCATGTGTCGCATGCTCAAGTAGTTTCGCCTGTTCTATGCTCTATTTTTTCGTCTGGTCCGTGCTCTGTTTCAGGCGTCTCCAGCAAGCACCCATCGTTGCCTCAGAGCTGACGAAGTACCCATCGCTCCGCGGCAACCATACTTGCACGCAAGCTTGCAAAGTACTTCATATGTGTATGTAGTTGCATGTACACTACCTATTATGTCGGTTTTCTTATTTGTTTATTTATTTATCTATTTATTGTTGAGTAAAATATGTATTGTTGTCAGTGGCTCACTCGCCCGGGCTTGCTGAAAATCAGCGCCACGAAACGGTTTAAATAAAAACTTTTTTGTGGCTAAAGCTGAGCAAGTCCCGATTGCACCCGGCGCGACACGCATGACGGTGAATTAATACTGCATTATCAATAATTTATTTTTAAAATTTTTTTTCATTTTATATTTTATTATTATTGTATCACTATTTATTTTAGACTCTCGCTTCTCAGAGAGCCTAAAAGATTAATTTTGAATGTTATTATTATTATTGTTCCTCTGTTATTTTGTTTATATGCGTGTCTGTGCTTGTATAATAAACTGTTTTCTTTCTGTCTCTCTTTAATTTTTTTTTTCTTTCTGAGCACCGTCGGCGTCAATTTAAGCGAGTGAAAGAAGTGATGGAGTTAGAGTTGCAAGCCACCTTAGCTGCACTTGATGCTTAAGGCTCACAAAGTCATACGCAGGGCAGTCTATGTTCTATAAACATATTAAGCACACAATATTGGGTTCAAAGTGTCAGGGACTCTCTCCCTGGTGCCCCGGAACCAATCGTAGGTTCGATGCCAAACGTTGTCCAGGCCACCCCCTCGCCGTTTCCAGCGACATGCTTGGACCGCAACGCCTGGCGGACGCGTTGCGGGGACTCGTGAAGCGGTGGACGTACTTCTTCACACTACGCAGGAACCAGATGAATTTCTACGCGTACTTGAGCGAACTTACGCTCGACCGGAACTAGTGATCGCCCGAGAGGTCGCGGAACTTCGTTTCTTTTACTAAAGTGACATATCCAGAGCAACTTAATCATTTTGCAAATAAGGTCAGTAATTGCGTTACTTCTATCAAAGGCCTCAAACAGCAGGAGTACCTATTCTCTCCGGAAATAGAAATCAGAAATCAGAAGGTTCGCCGATTTCGTTGCGGACTCGCAACACGAGGGTTGTTCTAAATTGGAAATTCTCTCTTTATTTCTACTTAGAGAGGCTGACAGACTAATAAAGTTCACATATATGCCAGACCTCATGAGCCCCTTGGCAACACACGCTGTCAAACCCCCTATTTCTAAACGGGAATCAATTCATGTAACGTCAACTAAAATTCCTAATACTTCTATTTGTGTCTTTTGCCAGCAAATACACGCGTCAGTCGCTTGGCCAGATTTTAAATCGCTGAATGTAGAAAACAGGCAGTCTTGCGTACGGGAAGCCAAAATTTGCTACCGTTGTTTAAAAAGCGACCCCCATTGGTGGAACGCCTGCAAGGCAAAACGGTGTGGTCTATAACTATATCTTAAAACCTGTTCAGCAAACGTCAGGTGACTTAATCAAAAACCTTCTACATCGCAGCAGGTCAAAGAATGTAATGACCGTTCGGTGTCCAACATAAATATTACAGAAACTGTCGACCTATCCTGCAATGTTTCAGCTTCGTCTCAAAAATGCGCACGCCCTCGCGCGCTAAAGCCATTATGGAAACAGCCTACTCTCACCAGGAGACCGTTCAGCCCATGTGCAAAAAGCACCCCATCGCTGTCAGTAGTAGGTGATATTATTGTAATCGCTCACTTGCCGACAACACCTACCAGCCACTAATTAACCGTGCTCTGCACTAGGTCCCGGGATGTTGGCAACTGGCTGGGGCAGTGGCTCGCTGACAGCGACGAATAATTTAAACCTTTGTCCGTTGTTGTAAGCGTTCCGCCAGACCTTTACATTGTTTTACCAAATTGTGAATTATATTTAAATATACTATTTAGCACTTTTCGGTTCGTTAAAAAGTACTGTGGTTGTTTTCTTGGACCTTGACGCTTATGCCTAAAACAGATTGAGTCTTTAATATAGGCTAGGTCAAAGTACACACAATTAACGTGAGTGTATGAATTGCGTTGAAAAAAACGGGCTGTAATTACATGGCTTTTTTTGCTTTTTCTACGTATTCACATAAAAATTTAAACTTATTTTTGGTAAATTTATTGTAAAAAGTCAAATACCAAAGATTGCTGTTTATGATGTTAGTAATACAGTTAGTAATATATCTAGGAGGCTATTATTATTTTAGAATTAACCCTGTACATACATATTTATATAGGAGTAAGGTTCGGAGCAAATCACTGGCAGATGTGCCCAGCAATTCTAACTTTACGAGAGTGAACAGGAGTATTTTTTTTGTATGAGGAATCGTATTAATTGAACTTACAAAGATGACACTTAGAACAAATATTCTATAATGTAAATGGTAAAACACTAATATAATATTTTATAAAAATTTCCCCTGAATAGGGGTGAAATGAGGTGTTACAGTTTGTATGGGAATTTTTAACGCGTGGTGCGATTTATTTAAAACTTGGTTTAGATACTTTATATATTTATAAACTAGATAAACATGTGTTTCAGAGTTTTTCGTAACAATAGATTAGGTACCTCTAAATAGAGGTACCTAAGTTATTTGCAAACTTCAAAGTTGGTATAAATCTTCAAATAATAAAAGTTTAATAATGACTTGAGTGAATCCAAGTTTGTATTGTTTTTTAACGCATGCTCTGATTTGCGTCATACTTGGTTTGGAGGCACGACGCCGGATGAAAAAAATTATGCAGTAAACCACGAGGGCATCAGCTGCAATGTATTTAAAGTCAACCAAAGGTTTTAAGTCATCGAATAAGACAAATGAAAATAGCGTAAAATATACTTAGTTATTTAAGTGGTTGTGGTTCGTAACTTACGTTAACATGAATACGAAACCTCTTCGAACTTCAGTATCTGGAGGGCGTACTCCAAGATCACAGAAGAGCAGCCGTGTACATTGTATTGTGTCATGCTGTAATATCTTTCTCCATCTTACGTTTGGTCTCTGTAAAGAAAAAGTAATGTAAAAGGTCGATCCTTACGTTGCAAGATTCTGTATGAGCCCCAGCTAAGTTTTTTTTATAATAGCAAGAGACGGAACGAACAAGTTGTATAACAACAACAAGGCGATAAGTGACACGCTATTCTATAAGGCTTAATTTATATTGCGGCGGAACGGAATGGAAGCGAACTTTTGTAACGATTTTGTACAGAGCATAATGAACTTTGTAGCTAATTGAGTAACGTACAAACTAGATACGAGCCAAAAATCACGTCGCGCATCTTCCGCGGAATTCTCGCGCATGCTCGAGAATACTCGCGCATTCGCGAGAATTCCGCAGCTTGTCAGCGACAAGTGGCGCGAATGCAGGCGCAGTGTGACGTTAAACTTCGACGAAATACTACAGTTTCAAAGCACGATTGCTGGAATGCTCGAGTATTCCAGCGACCGCGCGCGCCTTCTCTTGATTGACGTTTCCATTCCATTCCGCCGCAATGTTTAGCTTTTAGAACCTCGTAAACGATCAAATAAACCATAAAATAAGTTTGACAAACTCGCCTATAGTTCACAATCGGTCATCTGTTTCTACAGTCGTACGTACCGTACCATCAGTAATATTTCTTTGTAATTTGTGTTATGAGTAAGAAAGCAGATAAACCGTTTCTGGCATTAAATCTAGCACTATGTACCTATTAAGAAAAAAGAAATAGACGTTGGTCTAGAGAATGGTTGAAATTAGGACACAAATATACCCACGAAAATTTGTTAATAGAAATATTGCGCACAGAACCAAATCAATATACAGAATCTAGCAAGGTTTGTCAAGCACGCCGTCAATCTACATTTCCTTCAAATACATAGATTATTTGACAAACGCGGCAGACGATCAAAAAGTTTGACAAACACGTAAAATTTGACAAATTATTTCATCGTTTACGAGGCGCTTAACAGTTGTAGTGTCGCACAGAGTTTTAAATTGCAAAGATCTGAAGGTCACTGCAACTGCGCCCGTCACCCTGAGATATAAGTTGACAAGTCTCATGTGCCTGTAATTTCACCAGCACCCTCTACCCTTCAAAAACGAATCGCAGAAATGCTCACATTACTGTTAGGCGGGAGGAATAGATAAGGGTCGACATACAATACCGCGATGCGACGTCGCATCGCAGAAATCTACGAGCTCGCATGACGCGTCGCAAGAATTTGCACATCGCGCATTCCGGCAATGTTAATCTTGTTTGTGTTTTTTTCCTATATTTTCTTATCAATAACAGCAGTGCAACCATTGACCTACAGTGCAACACGCTTTTTACGATCCACGTCGCTAACTAGTTTAAACCATACGTCGAGCACCGTTGACGATCATCGAAGTAATTGTGACCCGAACTGTGGCAGTGAGATGCCTTGCCGTACGAAATCGTATCGCAGCAATTCGCGTCGCATTTTTCTGCGTTGCGCATTCGTATCGCGCCTATTCGCGGTTTTGTGTTTCGACCCTAAGGTAGCAGTTAGTACTTCCCTGGACGAACTTTTTCACAAGGAGCTCTCCTGCTATCAAATATTACTATCGTTTGGCGTATAGATATATTATGTCTTTTAATTTGATAACATAAAATATATAAGATTGTATAAGATTTTAAATAAAACACTGCAAATCTCTAAAAGACTTCTTTTTTGGTATCGCAAACAAAATTTATTTGACACGAAAAATGTTCAACAAAAAAAAAGAAAAATTAGGCAACCAAATATTTACTTTGCCGTACAAAATTACTTCATTCAACAAATGTGTAAAAATAATTTTCTGATACAAAATCTTTGTATCAGAAAATTCTTTTTACACATTTGATCCCATCAAAAATATTTTACGTAGCATACTTAGCTTAGCCTAATATGCTCTTGTGGATTAAACATTAGGGGAACTCTTGAACCAAGTTTATCCATCTAAAAATATCTATTTTCATCTATAAATAAATCTAATTCGAGTATCTCGGAATAATTTACTTAATTTAATTTACATTTTACCAATGTGTTGGTTGAAAATCGCTACACCGCGGACTACAGATATAGGAGCAGACCTTGTACCTACCTACATGCAATGGCGGTATTTGATCCCAAAAGTATCACTACTCAGTTGTGACATAGTATTATAAGACAAATACAGAGTCGCCTACACCTTGCTCGGAGTGAAGAATTTTATTACTTTAGTTATTCCTTTAAGTTGAAAGCATAATTTGAAAAAAAAAACTGTATTCAGCACAGAATTCTATTGAAATAACCTTTTCATCATACTTGTACGTAAATAGTATGACTGTGCAGATTAACTTGACTATAATGTGCCAAAAGCACCCTCGGGCCTTTTTTCTTCTCATTACAGCTATGGTATGAATGAGAAGAAATAAGGCCCCGAGGATTTTATTTGGGGCATTATAGTCAAGTTAGCCTGTATGCAATCATATTGTTTACATGCAAGTGTGATGAAAAACATTGTATGTTTCACGGAACTTCGAACTCGACTGCGAAAGCCCGCAGTCTTCGACTTCAGGCTTCTAATAGTCTCGTTCGTAATTCTTTGTTTACCGCCCTTAATAATACACAACGTACGATTATGGGAGTATGATTATGAAAACGAAATTCAATTCTGAATAGTGAAGCACTTTTGTTCAAATAACCATAGAAGACGACTCTCGTTGTGCAACGCGGCTTGTACATATGTACAACGAGAGTCGTCGTTTATATAAAGTTACATTACTCGTCTTATTATACTACGGTATCGATGTCAATATATCATGTGACTTTGCTGCTCTTACCGTCTTTTGTAAGTTGACATCCCTTTTGAACAACATCCGTAGCAGTTTAGGCGCTTGCAAGGCTTGGTAATCTTTTACCAGAAGGTGGATGCAGTATAACACACCGATCAATAGTGCTAGCAGGATTATAAGCCTGGAATATTGAGGAAAAGGTATCTTTAACAGACGGAATTTTCGTGACGTGAAAAACGAAAAAAAAAATGTATTAAAATGTTTTATATACTGCATCACTCTCAGCTTAAACCGTATTTTACACTAAAATAGTCTTAATACACTATAATGGCATGTAATTCTTAGTTAACTTAAATTTAAAAAACATAATTTTATTCTTGCTCTCAACAACTGTTGTGTCCGAAGAGTCTGAAGATTTGTGACACGGTTTATACCTAGTATGGTCTCCAGTCCCTTACAAAGGTCTTTCAGTTACAAGTTCTCTTTGTAAGTTAGCCATAAGACTATTACTTTAGTGGAAAACCTTTGTAAAGAGGCAATAAAGATGATGATGATTATTATTATTAATTTCATTATTTTCAGCTTGTTATCATAATTATTATTATTATAGTTATAATTTTTAAATTTTCCCAACTAACAGCTTTTTGGAACAATAGATTGTTAAAATTTCGTTACAGCGTTTCTTATATTACAGGACATTTTTTGATTTTTTATTATGTAAGTTCGCTAAGTAAAAAAATAAAGGACGTATAGATATATTTTCCCGAATATATAGTAAACTATATATAAAAAAATTGGTACCGCTACATTTTATGTCCTGCCGCTATTGTGCAGTATATGCAAAGTTTTTAAACTAAAAATGTCGAAAGTGCAATAGGTTAGCTTATATTAACTATATTATTTCTTTATAAATATACAATACTCATTTACAAACTTGAATATAATTATGTATAATATAATATAATATAAATATAGCCGCATTTATTTTCCATGAGTTTGTACGAGTCCAAAGGTTCCGCGGCGGAGTGTCGCGCTCTTGTGGTATCTGCCTCTTTACAACAAATTTTTCCGTGAATACTAAGTAATACAATACCAACAAAAAACTTTTATAACAAATCAATTTTCAACAAACATTTAAAATCCAGTACAAACAATAAAATTTATCATGGTGTTCGCGTGCTGTATTGAAATAACCATTGTCATATGGTTACATATTGTTACCGTTACAACTTACACATTGATTTTTTTTATAATATCAAGTGACGGTAATGGTAAGCTGTACACCTGTCCATAACAGTTGCAGTGCCACTCAGAGCTTTAAATCGCAAGGTCACCCTGAGACATAAATTGACAAATCCCATGTGTCTGTAATTTCACCAGCACCCTTAGCTTTCAAAATCGGAACACAGTAATGCTGATACTACTGCTTGGCGCCAGAAATAAGTTTGGTCACAGTACTTCCCTGGACGAACTCTTTCACAAGAAGCTCTACTGCTATTAAATTGGTATATCTATACCAGCAAAGCAAATTGGTATCTTGGTTATGGGACTTATTATGAAGGACTTTAGAATTTTTATTCTTCAATAATTTTTATTTATTTTATTTATTTTATTTATTTATTAAGGATTGCCAACAAAGTTTACAACTTAACGTATACAAAACAATAAATACTTATTAATTAACATATAGTTGCAACTTCAATTATAGGCAACCACAGCATGCACTTACATGTATATTTAAATGTACAAAAAGAAAAATGTCTACCAATAAAATGAAATTAAAATTAATAATAATAATAATAATAATAATAACAATTTAAATCCAATAATAACAATAATAAATTAATTAAACCTAAGCTAAAGCTACAAAATTGTTCTTTCCTTAAATTTATATAATGTATCACAAAATATGTCAACAGTTTCATCTTCACCGGACAGTCGATTATATAAACTAGATAGGCGGGGGACTGGCGAATGCTTTCCTACATTCGTTCTACACAAACGGACATGAAATAAAGGACGCGGCTGTCGAGGCGGACGTGGGGGTACTCGCAAACCAAATTTATTGAGAATAGACGGACAGTCTATCATGCCGTTCATAATTTTATGTAAGAAACATAAGCCTAAAGTATTTCTCCTACCATTCAAAGTTTGCATGCCAAAGTGCTCAAGTCGGGCACTGTAACAGTTTACGTCATGAGGCGGCCTGAAGCGGTACGCCAGGTGTCGTAGAAACCTTCTTTGGACTCTTTCAATTCTCTCAACATGGACTCGGTATGTTGGGGACCACACAACGCTACAGTACTCAAGCTTACTTCTGACATAGGCATTAAATAGTAATAAGGTAGTGGAAACCTTCCTGAACTCCTTTCCATTTCTAAAAATAAATCCTAGTGATTTGTTAGCAGCGGCCAGCATACTGTCAATGTGAATAGAAAATTTAAGCTTGGAGTCCACCACTACACCCAAGTCTCGTATCTTAGAAACTTCTTTAAGAGTTTCACCTGAGATATTGTACTGGGTATTGAGAGGTTTACGTTTTAATGTGAACTTAATATGGAAGCACTTACACGAATTCAGATACATTTTATTAATGTGACACCAATCAATGAGTCTATCAATATCAGCCTGCAACAAATCAGCATCATTGAGACTTTTAATAACACGCATTATTTTAAGATCATCAGCAAACAAATAGCAAATCGAGTTCTTAAACAATCTTTCAATGTCATTAATGAATATAATGAAGAACAATGGCCCAAGGTTTGAACCTTGCGGCACTCCAGAGCATGAAATAAAAGGATCTGAACTATAACCATCAATTACAACTCTAGAACACCTGTTATTTAAATATGATTGACACCACTGAAGTAGGGAGTCCCTAATCCCGAAGTGAGCTAATTTGTTTATCAATATACGATGATTAACTTTATCGAAAGCTTTGGAAAAATCGGTATATATTGCATCTACTTGTCCTGAAGTATCGACTGCCAATGCTACATCATCAATGTACTGGGATAGATTTGTGTCCGTAGATCGCTTCTTAATAAATCCGTGCTGATTCGGTGATAGTTTATTCTTGACATGCCTAAACATATGACTATATACTATCGACTCAAAGACTTTTGCTACGGTGGACAATATAGAAATAGGCCTATAATTCGTAACCAAGTCCTTTTTTCCATTTTTGTGAATTGGCACAATTCTAGCACGCTTCCAAGTGTCAGGAAATATTCCCGTAGTAACAGACTTGTTAAAAATTATGGTCAATGGGACTGCTAGTTGTTCAGCACAATTTGCAAAAAAGACTGGCGGAAAGTTATCAGGACCTGAACCTTTACTTAAATCAAGATGCTTGAGCTTATATTCCACACAGTGAGATTCAATCACTAAATCCGGAATCGCATCCATCATGCCCACCTCATCCAAATCAACATCACCACCAGTATCCAGTTCGTACACGGAAGAAAAGTGAGTTGCAAACAGGTTACAGATCTCACCTCCTTCATATCCTGTAGTGTTATTTAGAGACATAGATGGCGGATAATTGGAACCGTTCTTACGCTTATTTTTAATATGTGTCCAGAAAAACTTTGGATTGCTGAGTATTAACGTTTCTATTGAATTAATGTAATTTCTGTAACACTCCCGCATTAGGGCATCGCAGTCTTCGCGCAAATAATCAAATTCTATCTTGTCGAGCCGATTCCTGTATTTTTTGAATTTAACATGATACTTGTATTTAAGCTTTAGTAAGTTTATCAAAGCTGGCGAAAACCAGACTGGATATTTATTAAGTTTAGATTTGCAAGATAATGGTATACATTCTTTAACAATTCTATCCAAATGCTCGTAAAATATTTTAACCATATCATTCACATCAACACACCGCTCATATAAATCATTCCAGTCAATTTTACCCAGTTGCAGATTGATAGCATCATAGTCAGCCTTGTGAAAGTTCGGTTTAGGTTCTGTATTTGAATTGCGAGGTTTATTAGGAATTGTAGTGATTTCAATGTCTATGTCCAAAGGGGGATGGTGTTTGTCAATATTTCGCAGTGGTCTAGTACATTCATAAATCTTAATGTCTGGCATGCTGCTTAAAACAAGGTCAAGAATGCGATTGCCGCTGTTTGAGACATGGTTAAGCTGAACAAGATTATTTAAAGACATGAAATCTATGAAACTCCCCCTCAAAGAACAATTTTCATAACCAGTTGGTGAACTGTGGCCCCGATCAACATCAGCTTTCCATATTATTCCTCCCAAATTAAAGTCACCCACAATAATTGTCTCACCATCACTCTCACAAGCACCGCACGACTTTACCAGGTAGTTGTCCAAAATAGATTGTGATACCGGAGGAGGCAGGTAAACAGCACAAATATTTAACACTCTTGATTTATTTAATATAATTTGAGTCCAAACATCTTCGCAATCACTCTCCCACTCATTCATTCGTCGCGATAAATACTTTTTTAAAACAGCGATTAGAACCCCTCCTCCCCTCTCTTTAGAACTGCACATAGGTGAGCTTTCCCTGTCCCGCCTATACACATCATACCTGTCATCAAATATTTCGGCGTCAAAAAAACTGTTGTTTAGCCAAGTTTCTGTGAAAATAATAATATCGTAGTTATTTCGCAATATTTCCTCACGAACCTGTACGTTATTCAATCTAAGGCCTCTAACGTTTTGATAGTAACATATTAAATTGTATTTAGTTAGTATCATATAATTTACAAATAATACAGCGTCCATGAGTGCGAACTGCAACAATCGGATTAGAGCGTTTATACATTCTTTGAATACAATATTTAATTTAATTCAATTTAATTTAATTTAATTTAATTTAATTTAATTTAATTTAAACTTACAAATTTACAAAATTAATAATATAGATTAATTCATTAGTTAAGCAGATGTAGCAAAACAAACGAAAAAGAGATATATCTAGACCAGACAAAAAACACATTCAATGCAGTGATTATTCATATTACTTTAATTTTGACAAACACTCAATGGACTTAATCAGCACGTACTGCGCAGATTCATTCTTACGCAAATACACGTTGCCACCCTTAACCCATATAAACTTGAAATTAAGTTCCTTCGCCTTTGCTCTGGCCGCCGCGTGAATACCTTTCATGGTAGGTGATAGATGCTCACACACAAATATTGGGCGCCTATCACCTGCGATTCCCAGGTGACTGCTATTTAGCTTGTCGGCGTTCGTAGCGGCTTTCTTGTTAAATGCAATGGCGGCCCCCAAGAACTCATTTCGTATCCTGGGGCAACTAAACTTTACTACAGTCGAACGCGGGCGCGTGCTGTCTTTATTCAGCTTCGAAACTCGCGTACACAAATGTATATCAGCTTCATTGATGTTGCAATTGATAACTTGTGTCAGCTGCTTAACCGTCTTGAACAAGTTTTCAGTTTTAAACTCCGGAATGCATTGTATTTCTACATTGCAGGATCGCGAGTGCTGTTCCACCTGAGATAAGCGACCACTAAGGTTGGTAACAATAGATCTCAACTCGCTATTTTCGGATTCCAAACAGGTTATAGCCTTGGCGTTGGCGTTGAGATCCATCTTCACTGCCTCGTATTTCCTTTGCAGACCAATAAGAGTCTCATCCAGCCTAGTCACACGATTAAGTATTTCGCTTGTCTGCAAGTCGATCTGACGCAGAATATTAGCTTTAAAATCATCCAATAGTGATGACATTTCTTCACGCATGATCAGGCGTAAATCCATCTCACTACCCTGTGATAAACCGACGACACTTTTGTTTTTGTTACGGTGTGTAATATTGGTGAACTCGGCATCAAGCGACCCGCGTACTGGTGTATCGGCTAGATTAATTTTAGGCTTCTTGCTAATACATGCTGGGCAAACCCAGGAAATCTTAAATTCCTTTGATAAGTCTTTGAAGAGTCTCGTTGATTTGCTTTTCCCCTCAATACAACCATAATGGTACATTATTCTACATTCAGAGCATTTTAGACTGTCCGTGGTGGCAGCATTCGGACAACAACCATATTTCAATGTTGTTGACATTTTTATTTTTTATTTTTATTGTTTTTGTGTCTATACGTTACGCTCTGTAATATCTAAATCAAACTTGTGCTCAATATGTTATCTTTAACACAGGGAGTAATCGTTACATTTAGTTTGCACTAGAACTGACGAGTCACTGGTATTCGATAAGTTGCAATTCGCACCCTAGGAGCTATATATTCATAATTTTATTCTCACTGCATCGTAATAAGCACCGAGCGAGATACCGCGCGTAGATGCGCAACGGACACGAGATGCGGTGCGTAGCGGTCTAGGCGTAGGCGTAGGAATAATCATTGACTTACAAAATAATAATCAATGTTTGTTTGAAAGAAGGCGACAAATTTTTATATATTTTGAAAGGGTGACATGCCTTTAGGCGTCGTTTGTCAACTGACGTTACTCGCCTTTCGGGGTGCCGATAAGAATTTTGTTGAATATTTATGGGATTAATGGGATTAACCAATTTTTTAACTTTCACTAGCTTTACTTCACGATTCGACGTGATTTTTCTGATGTCGCTAGCTATATAGACTACAGCTACTCGATTCTAGTTTACTCAGGGCTCAAAATGTTTTTCAATGTAATTGAATCTCACCAAGTGACCTTTTGTTCTTTTAATACAATCGTTCTGAGCCGAATTAAACTTTTTGTGAAACTCAAATTGAAATACAAATAAGTTATTATTCAGTAATAATTTTGAGTTATACTGCTCCTTCCAATTTATAATTTTGTCTTATTTTATAGGTTTATTAAGAAACTAAGTCCTTTCTTTCGTTTCTGGAGTGGATATGTTGATATACAAAGTGCTAAATATAGGTTTTATTGATCCGAGCTTAAAAGCAGCCACTAGTAGTTGTACCAACTTTAATCAAAAGGTTCTCGCTAGCTAGCTCACGTTCTCAAGTTTATTTCAAATTGAAAGAGATGATTTGTATACTTTGAAAATATTTTTTATGGAAATAAGTGTAAATAGCGGAGTTTTTTTTAAAAAAGGTCATTACAATGCTTGGTGAAGGTGATACTGGATTGAAATATTTTATTTCTGAATTGAAAGATATTTTATATAGATAAGTGATTTAAACCTAAATTGGTGTTGATGCTAACTAGAAGAGTAGAGAATGTTGTAGCAATTTTATAGGGACAGATTTCTTTGGAAAGGACGCAATGGACGGTTTTTTCTTTTATTAGCTGATGCCTCGTTCGTCGGCTAACGAACCTATCGGCTGTTTTCATAGCTTATTCCGTATGTAAGTGTCTACACTGAAACCCAAACAGTTAAAATAGTTTGATATAACGGGCGACTACATCTCCTGTGTTCTTAAGATGTCCCCTATAAATGACGTTTGTCTTTTATAAGGTGACATCTTGGGTGCAGAAATCGAACAGTGTCCAACCCAAATTCATCTTTTCAAATCGTACCCAGATCTTCCTTTTAAACTGACTTCAAGAAAGGTGGAGGTCTACACCCTGAGATATAAGATGAGAAGTCCCATGTGCCTGTAATTTTACAAGCCACTCTTCAAAACAGAAACACGTAACGCTGACATTACTACTTGGCGGCAGAAATAAGTAAACTGGCAGTAAATCTCTGGCCGAACTCTTTCACAAGGAGCTATACTGCTACTATGAATTATGTTGTAATCTCACCTTGTTGTTGTTTCTATATTCCGGATTCAAGTGTTGGGAGAGTACTGTTAAAATGTGGCAACCCCCTTACATATGTTACTAGTATTCGTTAATTCTCTCTGCTCTCTTGTAATATCGGTCTGCCTATATAACAGCTCTCGTCTCAATTTAAATAATCGTGTAATTATTACAATTAAATATATATATGTAGATCATTGTATGTGTGAGGATAATAAATAGAGTTCAAAGTTATAAGTACTTTGTTTAAGAATTCATTATATTATATTATTAGGTATATCAGACAACATCACACATGTTGCACTGATCCCAAAATTGGTAACTAAAGCACTTTGTGTTAAGGAAATAGGAAACAACGACGTTACCACAAACACCCAGATTCGAGACAATATAGAAAAGTTAATTTCCCTACATTGACCCAGCCGAGGACCGAACCCAAGACCTCAGAGATGGCGACACCATGAAATTCGGTGTGCAAGCCACTCGACCACGGAGGTCGTCGAATCCATTAAAGTATAACTTGCGTTGTATTAGCAAAATATAATTTACCTACTAACAAACGTTACTCTCTAGGATTTTGCGCATTAATTCGCATGATTTAATATTCAAAATTGAGCTTAACTTGTGAAATCCACTGTTCAAAATAGCAATATTAAATAATTAAAGCTACTCTATTATTTAGCTAAGGTTATCATCATTTACTTAATGGAAATAAGTAATGCAGCTGTTAAACTGAGAAATTGTGCGTTTTTTGTTATAACAACATCCTTCTGTAACATGTAGGACTAATACATATTTAGACGTATAGGAAAATCTGATTGAACCTCTGAGCTTTTATTATGACACCAAGAGACGAAACGAACAAGTCCTGCGCCTGCTGGTAGATAAGTGATACGCCTGTCCATAACAGTTGCAGTGCCACTCAAAGCTTTAAATCACAAGGACCTGAGGGGCACTGCCGCTGCGCCCGTCACCTTGTGACATAAATTTGTCAAGTACCATGTACTTATAATTTCACCAGCACCTTGAAAACCGAACGCAGTAATGCTCACATTACTGTTTGGCGGCAGAAATAGGTAAGGTGGCAGTAGTACTTCCCTAGACGAACACTTTCACAAGGAGTTCTACTGCTGCACGTAGTAAGTAAACTTGAAGGTCATTTTTGCACCAAGCCTAAAGTTGAATAAGTCGAGAAATCTACATAGAGTTCATATATATCGCGAAATATGTTTTTGTATTGTATTATATAATAATAAGAATGGCAAATGGGTAAAAATAAACTTTTTACCGCCACTCAGCTGTTATTTAAATATATTTAAAGTATTAATAATAATTATAACAAACAAGGGTTTCCACAAATAAATTGAATATCATGATAGTAAAACATCGTGACATTCAATAAACATAAAAATACCATTACAGCGACATCTCTAGTCAACCATGGTAAATGTACCTCTCTGAGTGAAGAAATAAATTTCTCACAGATGGCGCTACGACAAAAAAATCGTTTAAAACCAAAAAACAAAAATCTGCAAGAAGCACATAGAAAAATTTGTAAGGCGGGCTAGTTAGTTCCGTGGCTTAATAAGCACCTCGTACGGATCGAATGATTTTTTCTAAGTGTTCGATCTTTGCTATTAATAATTATAATAAACTAGTAATTATTTTATTAATATATTTTATTTTATTTTATTTTATTTTATTACTAAGTAATTATTTTCTGTATAAAAATTTACCCATTTCTTTTCAATCCATCATGGCTTTTTACTTCGACTTGTATTATCTATGGAAGTATCAAAATAACGAACAAAAAGCCGCCATTTGCCAAATCCATAATTGTTGTGTTGTGAACCATATTTATACTGTATTTATTTCCTCGCAAATGTAATGAAAAACATTGTATATATCACGAACGGTAAAAAATACAAAACTCGAGTTTTTAAAGCCCTTAGCCTTTGGCTTTCTAATGGACCCTCGTTAGTAATGTTTTATGTATGGCCCTTAATACACAATGT
The DNA here is from genome assembly GCF_003589595.1 of Hyposmocoma kahamanoa. Classification (NCBI taxonomy): domain Eukaryota; kingdom Metazoa; phylum Arthropoda; class Insecta; order Lepidoptera; family Cosmopterigidae; genus Hyposmocoma; species Hyposmocoma kahamanoa. Next base: position 11,855,272 of record NW_020653726.1, read on the forward strand.
ACTATTATGCAATCGTTGCGTAATGAGGGTTCTTCGGAAAACTGGAGGACGTCTTTAAGTCCAAAATCCCTCAAAGCCTGAAAACTAAAGTGTATAACCAATGCGTCATGCCCACATTCACTAACGGCTCCGAGACATGGCCGCTCACAAAGGAATACATGCACAAAATCAGAGTAGCTCAAAGGGCAATGGAGCGCGCCATGCTCGGCATTTCTCTCGTTGGATGATGTCATCGGGGTGGCCTGAAGACCTCGGATGAGGCTCGCACAGGACCGATTGAGCTGTCGTGCAAAAGAAGAGGCCTATACCTAGCAGTGGGTTTTAACGGGCAGAGATGATGAGATGACATTCTTATAGTAAATTATATTACATAATATTATTATGCTTTATTGATTTTCTAAAATGTATAGTTATAATTTAGGTCCCAAGAAGAGATCTCAATATTTTTTAGTTTTGCAAAGTAAGAAAGACCTATACTTGATACATATAGATAGAAAAATACAAACAATCCTCAATATTTTTTTATACATAGCACAATGATTTTTTTATTGATATATTACCATGCACACAAAAAAATATACACACAATCAAAATAATGTGTAATTAAACGGTCACACGTCGAATCTTAATATGATTATCTTTCTAGGGTTAATGAATAGATCTAGTAACTTACATAGTCTGGAATATTTACCAACATATAAAATACCAACTTGTAATAATGAACATAGAAAAAGAGTCTGTGCCTGCATCATCCCCAGTAGATTTAAACGAACTACCATCAGCGGTAAATACTGCCCCTGTCCGCTCTATGCTTATGCTGTTACCTAACACGATTAAATAGAAACAAGAAACCAATACAAAACTTTAAAAACACGATTTTTCGTTCACAGTAATGGGAAGTCGACTGTGGCCAACTGCCATAGAAATCAATAAATATAATTAAGTAATTTCTGCATGTTTTTGAATACTAAGAACCTGCTTTTCTGCATTGTATTGCACTGCATCGAGTACATTTGTACTGCAATGACATTGTCACGCAAACCAGTGCGTCTCACTAGGGAGTTCTTTTAATAATACTAAAGTGACGGGACGAACAAGTCCTGCGCCTGATAGTTTTGAAACAGTTATTTTAATTATTAATATAAAGATCGAACACTCAGAAAAAATTCCTTCGATCCGGCCGGATACGAACCGACGTCTTCTAGCTTACCGTGCCAGACGCTATACCAACTAAGCCACGGAACGAACCAGCGGACCTCACGAATTTATCTGTGTGCTAGCGTCGTGTCTTTGTATTTTATTTTTCAACGACTTTTTAATCGTAGCGCCATCTATGAGAAATCTATGAAAGATTTATCACCCAGATAGTACTTTTACAGCTACCAGTCCTGGCGAGAGATGTCGCTATTAGCTGTATTTTAAAATTTTATTGAATTAATATTCAATTATTTTTTGTGAAATTACTCCACTAGTTTGTTATTATTATTTATTTATTATATTTGAAGCACTAAAAAACAAAACATTCCAGTATAACATAAACTTAACTAAGTTTTTCCGTATACGTCGTACAAATAATTTCTATGTGTAGTGCGTGCGTTCGTACTGCTGCGTGTTGACATTCCTCTAGTGTGCGTGAGAGTCGTTAATAAAGGGTGTCACTCACATACACATCACAGTGATCCTTGTATGTACATCCCACCGCTGAACACGGGTCTATTCTAATAAATGGTAGTGAACAGTACTTTAATAATATATTTAAAGTTAATACTTATGTATGTTGTTACTTAAAATTAGAAGGTTATTATTATTATATATTAATTAATTAATTAATTATTATATATAAAAAGTGATTTTTAAATTTAGGTTTGATGTTTTTACAATTTGACGATATTTTCATATCTTTACGAATTTCGTTTATTAGGTAAAGTATTATATATTTTAATTTATTTTTACCATAAAGATATCGATAAGACGGAATCAACAATCTATTATTACAGACATTTCGCTTCTTCATTTCACCACTGTAGGTAGATTGTAAACTGCAGCATATATTGTAGCAGCGTATATTCGAATTTTTCATGTATAAGGAGTATTTTGCAGTGCTGGAACAAACCGTGGTAATCGTCTTTGTAATTTAATTTAATTTTAGAAGGTACTATAGTTTTTAGTATTCTTAGTTGCATTCCATAAATTTTATCGAGGTGACCTTTACAAGTTAGGACGTAGCTGGTAAGTCCGTATACAATTATTGATTCTCCGAATGATATATACAGGTTGCGTAAAGTAGGGTAAGGAAGTTTATTTTTCTAACCGACTTCAAAAAGGAGGAGGTTCTCAATTCAACTGTATGTTTTTTTGTATGTATGTTACGCGATAACTCCGGTATTTGTGAACCGATTTTCATGATTCTTTTTTGTTGGAAAGGTGGTACTTCCTTAGTGGTCCCATTTCATTTTGAAGAAAATCATCTACCTCTAAGGGTGGCTGTTGACACATGAAGATTCATTTTTATAAATAGCGACTAAATTTTACTTAAGGAGCAATTAATTATTTTAATGGTTTATTTTGCTATTTCTCCAATTCAAGGCGTTTCTCTCTCAATATACTTTGAGTAGTGACAACCGATTTTTATTATCTCCAGTGTCAAGTCCTATACAGTGGCGAATTTAAGGATATTTCAATAAAACTTAGCAAATAGACGTAATTCCACGTACCTTTGAGGTCGGTTTTTTTAGTACTCTGTACTGAGATTCTTATTATGGCAAATTTCGCAAGAATAGCTTTTAGTTTACTACAAACCGTATCGATCCAAACGTTCTATCCATATCATATTATCTATTGTAATTCCTAGGTACATTTGGCTATCCACATGTGCTGTATAATATGCATGATAGTGAGGTTTCATTAATTGAGTGAAGATACTTATGTTCATGTGCAATGAGTTTAAGTCCCAGACTTGAATTCCTATTGTGGGATGAATAACATATGTCAAGTAGTGTAAGGGTTCAAGAACTGAACCCTGCCGTACCATCGCTGACCCACATTTTGTCACTCAAAGTTTCGCCTACTTTTACATAGTAAGAACGTTTGCTAAGATAGTCTTTGCACCAACTAAGCAGCGAGTCTCTTACACCGCAGTCATGCAGTCTCGCAAGGAGCATAATATGTCTAATCGTATCAAACGCTTTACTATAGTCTACAAATACAATTAGTACTTGTTTTCTATCGTTGAGATGTCCATTAACTAAATCAGTAAAGGAAGATAGTAGTTGTGTCGTGGATTTATGCGGCTAAAACCCGTATTGTTTTTTAGTCAGTATATTGTTGACTTCGAAATGTGTGTATATTTGGTTTGAAATATATTTTTTCTATTATATTATCAACAATCGGCAAAATAGTGATAGGTCTGTAATTGTCACAGTTAATTTTTCTACCTATTTTGTTAATGGGCCTAACAATTCCTACTATAACAATAAAAAATATAATAAAAAATAATAATAAATATAATAAAAAATAATAATAAATATAATAGTTCATCAGGATACTTTTCTATCAGAACACTGGTAATTATAAGTCTAGCTATAGCTGAAGCAATACTATTGCTAATTAACCTAATATCCAGTGCCCGTATACAGTCCACTCACGGAGCTTTATTTTTATTTAACGAGTTTATAATTTTCTGTATACCGTCAGCATTTGGTTTTTTGAAGAGCATCGAGACGTTAGCTGGATTACAATGTTGACTTTTAACTAAAATGTTCTCATTGCACTGTGGCAATACATTCCAGTGTTCGAGTGTTCGATAGCTAGAAGACGTCGGTTTGAATTCGGCCACGATGTTTTTGTTGTTCACAGCAGTGGACGGGCGACCATCACGGAATCCGTCACTGAGATTCACACGACCGCGTTTGAATTATGCAAACCAGCTGTAAAATAGTCGTCTTGCATGGTGCTTCATCGCCAAAAGCAGTTTGAAGCCTAGCGAAGCCCCGATGAGCTGTTAAATTACACTTAAAGTCGAAGAAAATCATACTACGACAATTTCCACGAGTTAAATCCATGGTGATGTGATAACTACCAATTTCTCAAATGACGCCACAATGTAAAAACAAGTGACAGTCAGATGAAATAAACTGTGTTCTACAGCCAAAGAGTTCCATTTTCAAATGTCGTAATTACTTTTTAAATATTGTTTATGTAAGTGGCCAGTTCCAGAAACTTATAATGCGCCCTATGTAATAACGCGCACACACTCATAGCCCCACATTAGGAAAACCCTGTATCGCGGGTGCCATGGACACACACATAGACAACCACAAATTATACCCAAACTCACGAGAGAAATAAATGTAGGCCATACAAATATTTCTTCCAATCAAGGAATTGAACCTGGGATCTCTGCGTGACAGTTTACCATGGTAACTGTTCGGCCACAGAATTGATGAAATCATATCGGCTCATGGGACTTGTCAAGTTATGTCTCAGGCGCAGTGGCAATGCTTCTCAGATCTTTGCGATTTAAAGCTCTGAGTGGCATTGCAACTGTTAGGGACAGGCGTGTAGCTTGCCATCAGGCGCATGACATGTTCGTCCTGCCACTGATATTGTTAAAAAAAATATCGAATAGTCTGTCGAATACGAATGTTCGGTAAACTTTGCAGAACTTACCGAATATGAAATGTTGGCTCACCCCTAATTTTAATGTATTAGACAAGAAAGTTATAAACTTACTGTAAATGGCAAACACATTTATTAAAATATTTAATAAAATTCTACAATTAATCAGTAATGTACATAAACACAAGGTATGCAAAATACTTTAAAATACAATTTATTTGAGTTGCCTTGAAAATGTAAAATGAAAAGTACGTTAATTTTGACCTGCTTTATTTAAAATTCAAAATAAAAATCAAATCTGACTTCACATACACCTCAATATAAGCATTGGAATAGGCATGAATAATGGTAGAAAGTTATGCTAGTATCACAAATTGCACAAGTTGAACAATTTTCTCACTAACTAACTGCGCTAAAGAAATAAATTTAACCCGGAAACATAATCTATGACTTTGCACTAAATAAGTTTAATGAGAACGAACGAATGAATGGGACTATTTTCCATTAAAACGAAAACTCAAATGAATGACACCACTTTATCTAAATCGTCTTAACGACTATAATGTTTTATGGTACACTGGAAACAATAGAAGACTAATACTCTTGGTTTCAAACAAAGCCCTAAACAATTTGGAATTTATTAGTTAACCCTTGTTGGCAGGGATGTCTTAAGCCATGTGGGCCCCTGGACACAATAAGCTTACCAACCGACAATGATTAACTGTAAAATGAAACACGTTTTGGGTATTTCATTACAAAATTCACTCAACAAGTGAAACAGGTGTTTAACCAAATGGTTATAAACGAGCGGTTTTTCTAGAAAGTGTTCTATGTACTTTAAATTAAAAATTAAATCGAATTTTACATACAAAATGTTAGTAGTAAAACCGAATTTTATAATAATAAAGATATTTTACTGTGAGGTCTTGGCGAAATACCTTCTACGTCTGATTAAGTAGTATGAAATACAAAATACTTTCATATCATTTCAGATGTAATGCATTATAACATGCACAATATTTATTATTTAGTATTTTGATCTTATTTATTTAAAATACAAATTACATTACCACCAACTGGACACAACAGCTGTGGCTACACAATACTATAGCTGCTATTTTTTTATGCCCTAAGAGCGAAGCCACACGCGCAACGCAACGCTATGATTTCAAGGCACCGAGTGCCACACGAGCACAACACCACACCACCCCTCCCCGCCTCGTCTTTTGACTCCTTGTACATTTACATCGCAGCGTCACCACCCAGGCGGGCGTCGCAACGCCGACGCAATGCATTATGTGGCATCACTCTTAAGCGTGAAACACACAGAGAACGGGTGCGGGTCGGGCGCCGATCGAGTCGGGACCGCGGTGGGTCTAACTCCACGTATTTATATGGACGACAACCACAAAACAATAAATACAGTAGAATTAGTTACTTAGCGTCTGACGCGTGCCAACCTAGGTCTCGCAAGACCAGTCTGAACTCAGCCCGCCATTTTTGCTTTTTATGGTAATAGTTGTGTTACTCTTTCATGCAAAACCTCTAAAATCCTAGAAAAATGCCTTACTATGCTGTTTTGGAGTGCAAGAATGATAGCCGCGCCAAAAATATTATCCGTGGTAGTATTTCATATCATTGTAAAGTCTTATTTTAATAAATTATAAATTTTCTGTTTATCGAAATAATTAACAGCTAGATGGCAGCACATTGATTGAAATTTCAATGTAATATCAAAACGTCATAACTTGCAATAATAGGTAGTCATAGTACGGAAGTTTCAAGGATACGCCAACAGGGTAAAGTTTAAATTATATTAAGAATCCAGAATTTGTTATTTCTTTTTTGAAACTACGACTAATCAACGAAAATTTTGTAGTGTATCAAATTAAGGATGTGTGAGGCAATGATGTGTGACGACAACACACTCAGCGCGGGCGCGCGACAGGCGCGGAATTAGACCCGTCGCAATTCCGACCCGACCAGCGCCCGAACCGCATCCGCTCACTGTGTGTTTCTTGGCGAATTTTGAGAACGTCACACACACACGTCACGTTGGTGCATTGAACAAAAAAAATTTTGTAGTCTGTTTTGAAATTAAAGTATTTCAAATATAAAATATAAATATTCAAATATTGCAAAATAAATTTTTAGGTAGTAATTGTAATACAAACAAAAAAGAAGTTTTTTTATAGGTGTATCTTAATTCAAATAAAACCTTCCTATGAACCAACTGGCCACACGCAGCAGACTGTTTAATCGAAATCAAAAAACGATTCAATTAAACTCTTTTTTCAAATTTGACGTACAAACGTATAAAGGTTCTTATACATATAATATTTAAGCGAGATGCTGTTACAGACAGATCTCCAGGCTAAAGCTGGTTACAACTTAGATTTTTATATCAACATAATGCAACAACTCCATAGGTACTCTAGATATAAGGGCCCAGTAACGGGTCCACGGTCTATCGGGCTCTATAGGCAAAGCCGGAACTGCTTGTTCGTGATGACATTTGTCTGGCTTAGCGGGAGGTTTAGGCTACATTCCTGCCTGTCAAGGAAACTGTCAAAATTTATGACACCACTGATGGCTCTGAGTTCGAAATGCGAATATCCATTACACATTACTCTTATTTGAAAGATGAGTGCAGATGATTCATCGAAAGTTTTAGTTAGGGATAACGATATTACATTGTAATGTAAAGGCAATAAGGGAATCGTCTCTTGGCATTCGGTAGCTTGGATACCAAAAGGGTTTAGAAATAAAGAAGTTGCAATTGAAACTCCTGTTTCACCCGAATTGTATACTAATTTAAATCTTATAATAATTAAGTTATATTAGAATAGAACTTAATTATTGACTTCTTATTATGATTTATTATTTTAGTAGTATTAGTATTAGCTCCTTGTGAATGAGTTCGTCCTGTGAGGTACTGCCACCTTACCTATTTTGCCGCCAAGCAATAATGTGAGCATGAGCATTACTGTGTTTCCGTTTTGAAGGCAAGGGTTCTGGTGAAATGACAGGCACGTGACTTGTCAAGGGTCTTGTCAACTTATGTCTCGAGGTGTCAGACGCAGTTGCAGTATTTTTCAGATCTTTGCGAATTAAAGCTTTGAGTAAACTGAAACTGCTACGGACAGGCGCGTCGCTTACTATCAGGTGCATGATTTGTTCGTTCCGTCACGTGATATTATAAAAAAAAAGTTAGGTAGTGGTCAATTAAAATATCACGAAGACGTAGCAACTATCCGGTTGATTTGTAATTCTGTGAGGGAATGCAAGATGAACCTTGAAAGAGGTAATTAGAGTTTATTTCATTATTGTTTGTGTATATAATTGTTTGAAATTACATGCTTACATGCTTTTTTTCCATTGTATAGATATTGAGAGTTATAAAAATATGTATATTCGTCAAGTTCTCAACGACATTGCGCTTTCTTAGGTTAGTGGAATGTATATCGGTTACGTTCTTACTCGTTCAGACTTGGCGGACTATGACTTTAATTTGTTTTTATAGTAATGAAATGTTTACTTAAATGGTTTTGTGATGAAAATAAATACTTAGTAATTCACTTAATATTAACTATTTTCTTAATTGATTATTTTTCATAACATTACGATATTTGAATTACCACTATCTGATTTCTTGTCTTGCTCTTATGTAATTTAATCGTTTCAACATATACCGTGTTTGTACAGGCCACATACCTTTGATTTGTCAGCCAACCTGAAATTAGTCGTGTAGTCTTTGACTTGAGCCTATAATTAGGTACTAAGAACAAAACAATACTATGAACAAAAATTTATACAAAAATAATTAAAGCAAATAAAACTCTAGCAAACCATAAAGTTTTTAATGCCTGGGTCTGTCATTTAAAAAAAATAAATAACTTCAAAAATACGTCACGACGATCGTGTGTGTTATTGTTTGGGCTGGTGATTTCGGTGTTTATTTATTGGAAACATACCGTTAGTAGCATTTTTTAAGTTTACCCTGAATATAAATTTTTATAAACTATACTTAAAGGAGGAATTTCATGGTAAACGTTAGAACGACTCAAACGGAATATTATTATATTTATCCAAGTACACCAAACATTTAATTAGTACTTTTTAAGTGCAGGATTTGCGGTGTATTACTGCAGTTTATTTGAGATGTTTTTGTTGGTAGTACGGAGGGTAATTATTTAGCAATGCAGAATAATAATTTTTATTTATAAAAACTTGTATTTAAACTGAATGCTTTTCTAATTTGCGAAACCAAATAGCCGCCATTTTGCAATAGGAGGAGCGCATCGCGTGAGCGGATAAACGATATTAAAAAAAATAGTAAGCCTGCCACCTTTAGTAACGTCTGGAGAATTTTTGTTTTGGATTTATATGTGCTACTCGGAGTTCAAATATAGGTAAGAGGTTAAATGAAGTTTACATGTCCATAAATCTTTGCAAATGACTGTTTCTTCGTTTCAAACATCCTTTTTAAGTTTCCATAGGTCAATGATAAAAAAATTTTATATTTTTATTTTTTTATAAAAAAATAGACCTTATTCCGATCGGTTAAAAACAACCGACTTTAAAACATGGAGGTGATTCTCAAATCGACCGTTTTTTTGCATGATTGTATGTTACGCGATAACTCCGGTGTATATGTGTATGTTACAGATAATTTGTGAACCGATTTTGATGTTTCTTTTTTTGTTGGAAAGAGGGTATCTCAATAGTTTGTGGTCCCTTTAATGTGATGAAAATATTCCATCTCTAAGGGTGGTAAACTAGGGGATGAATGACAATTGAGGTCGGTTTTTTAGTACTCTATGTTGAGATATTAATTACTTTAAAAGCTCCTCCTGTAAACTTACAATTTTCGAGTTAGCGTAGTGTTCATTGGAGGTCTCGATTTACTGCATACGATTCACTTCGACGTTTGAAAATGTTTTCAGCCTTTTCGATTATAGTTGGAGCTGGAACTTGTAGACTATTCAAACTTGTCTAATGGTTGTCTAAAAAAGCTGAAACGTTACAAACTCGTTACAACGTTTGATATTTTAGTTGCTTAATTTGTTTATTTTTTTTGTCTCACGCGCTTATAGCCCCATAATGTAATAATGCCGTCCAAATCATGGTCAATATCTCAATGGTCATGGTCAATACTCGTTCGTGAAATGCGCGACTGCATCGATACAAACGCGCGATTGCCTCGATGCGATCGCTTATAAATCACAAGTGTAGCGATACAATGGCGCGTTTGTATCGATGCAGTCGCGCGTTTGCATCGTTGGCTAAATTCACGCATTTGTAGATGTATGTATGTATGTTTGAAAGTAGATGATTAGCGACTGCATTACTACTGCATCGCTGCTAATAGTCACCGTGTGTAATCGCTCTTACTCTCTATATTTTCTGCAAGACAGTTCCTATCCATTGTTCTCCCTATTGTTCTAACTCCTTTACGGTTAAAGTTTCAAATTATGAAATTCTCTGCACGAGTTGATCAGACCAGCTAAGTCTGTTCATCCTTTTAAAACTTTACTTAAATCTGTTTATACTTCTTATAGTCTAATTATCTTACAACCAGTATCTGTTCATTCTGCCGTGGTTGTAATTTATATAAGTATATCGGTTGTATGTATTTATCGAATATTTATTTAAGTAATAGTGGTTATAATGAATATTGTGATGTTTTACTACCATGGTATAATTTATTTTTGTGAAATTACTCCAGTAATTTGTTATAATTATTAAAATAAAGATCGATGACGAAGAATAATTCCTGCAATCTGACATGACTCGCAGATGTGACTGTAACCGATCTAAGGCAAAATTTATCAGTACAATCAATATTAGAATTTATAAAGCGTAATCTCTTGTCAACCTCTGGTAGCTGGTAGTACAAGTACCTGAGAAAAACTTTCATAAATTTTTAACCGATAGCGCTACACCAAAAAAGCCATTTAAAACAACAAAAAACAACAAGGAGATCTGTAATAAAGCATAGAGAAATTCGTGCGGTCTGCTGACTCTATCTGTAGCTTAGTTGGTAAGTTGGTAGCCCTAGATTGGCATTACAAACTGATTCGAGTTCTGTCATATCGCAGGAATTTTTCTTTGTGTTGGTGATGGTTGTTAGTGGCAGTAGAGCTCCTTGTGAAACAGTTCGTCCAGGGAAGTACTGCCACCTTACCTATTTCTGCCGCCATGCAGTAATGTCAGCATTACTGCGTTCCGGTTTTGAAGGGTAATGGTGCTAGTGAAATTACAGGCACATGGGGCTTGTCAACTTATATCGCAGGGTGACGAGCGCAGTGGCAGTACCCCTCAGGTCTTTGCGATTTAAAATTTGAGTGGCTGCAATTGCTATGGATAGGCGTGTAGCTTACCATCAGACGCACGACTTGTTCGTCCCGTCACTTGATATAATAAAAAAAATATATAAGGCCAAGCAGTAAAGAGTATTTGTATTGTATTGTGTAATTTCCACATTATCAATTCCACGAAAAATAAATGTGTACACAGTGTAATGTTTATGTTAGTATTGATATGTGTATATCCAAAAGTACCTCGAAAGTTTTACTTGCCGCTTACCGGGGCGCGGAGAATAATGATCATTAGATTAACAACAAGATAATCTAACTTTTACTAACTTTCGCAATACCTTTAAGTATAGGAGCCTTGCTTGTATACTAAAGTAAGGGGTTATAAGGGGCAATATGCAATAATCTTAACCAATCTATGTGCTGTATGAGGAAGCTACAAACTCTCATTCTTGCGTAAGTGACGTTTCGAAAGAAGTTTTAAACTAAGCGTTTTAATAAGTTAACATTTGCTTAAATGAAGTTTGAACGTCCATATATCTTTACAAACGAATTTTCTTCGTTTGAAATGTGGGATAAATACACACAATTATTCACTTTTTGGGTTTCCATAGATCAATGACAAAAAATTTTAATATTGGTAATTTTTCTATCCAATCCCTTAATTCTACACGTCTGTCCATAACAGTTGCAGTGCCATTCAGCGCTTTAAATCGCAAATATCTGAAGGGCACTGTCACTGCGCCCGTGACCCTTACACATAAGTTGACAAGTCCCATGTGCCTGTAATTTCACCAGCTATGCTATGCTATGTTATGTTTATTTATTTACTATCATTACTATTTATTACTTATTTTATTTCATTATTCCACAGAAGTATATCATTATCACTTCACCAACTGCTGGACTATCTCCAGCAGTTGGTGAAGTCAGGCTGTATATGATGCTGATAATGATATACTTCTGTGGAATAATGAAATTTTCAATTCAATGCTCCAATTTGTTGTACCATTCGCCACGGTCATGCGCTAGACTGATCTAAGTTCGCCCTGCGACTCTTGCGATGTCTATATGTAAATATTATTATATATATAGATAGATAGATAGATAGATAGATAGATAATTCGTTTATTTGCCGAAACACAGTACATTACAAAAACAAACTTACAACAAAGGTACAATAGTAGAATTAAAAAATAATAATAAAAAAGAAAAACAAACTAGTCTATACTTGATGTGGAGTGTTATATTGTGTGGAGTGTAGATTTGCGTGTACTGTGCCAGCAAAAAGGACCCAACTCAGCATTATGTCGCAGCTCAGTAGAACTACGACGCTGGTGATTCTGCTAGGTCCTAAATGAGCCGGTAAAAGGAAGAGAAGATTCATATTAACGAATTGAAACTGTGTCAGTGTGTATGAATGTACTTATAATTATGATATTAACTGTATATGAAATATAATATAATACAAAATAAAATATACGTATACACATGCACAACACACATACAATACACATATAAAAAAACAAATAAAAACAAACAAATAAAATTCTACCGTCATCCAAAAAATAACAAAACGGAATACAATCTAATGTGAACAACTATATGCGCTACCGCAGATGTATTCGCTAACTACGCTCGCTGCCAATACTAGATACGGCCTACTATATTAATTTCATTTTTATAACTCTATTTAAAATAACATAACATATTTTATTTTTTATTTATTTATTTTATTTGATTTTATTTCATTTGAACTTATGGCGTCTGTTTCAAATACTCGCGAAATTATTTTGTAGAATATATTTTTTTAATGAAAATTTAAAAGAGTAGATTGAGGTAAGATTTCTAATGGGGGGTGGTATGTCATTCCATATTTTGGTCGCATTGTATTTGAAACAACCACGGAAAGCAGCCGTTTTATGGGTGGGAACAATGAGCGGCGGGACGCACGTTCTAAACGGCATGACTTGTCTATTTGAACGCCATTTTAGTTTTTTATAAAGGTAAGATGGTACTTGGTTCTTTATGATTCCAAATAGCAGAGTCGCAGTGTATAGTTTTTGACGTTCGCTCATGTTTAGAACTTTAAAAGATTGAAGATATGGCGCGACATGGGTACGTGGTGGTATTCTAAAACAGTATCTTGCACAGGCATTTTGCACACGCTGAATCAATTTTTGGGATTTTTTTGTAACGCAGGACCCATACACGGTAACGCAGTAATTTAGTTTAGATAGTACTAGTGCATCACAAAGCATCACCCTCAAATCCAAATTTATGAGATCTCGAATTCTGTATAATACTTTAAGACGATAAAAGCAGTTACGCACCGTCTCTAGCAAATAATGTTGGAAACGCAGCCCACCATCCATCAAAATACCCAAATTACGAGCCTCCTCCACCCGTTCAATATTTACACCTGATATATTTATAGTGGGATTTAGATCAACAATCCTTGCAATTTGTTTACACGAGCCCAAAACGATGTATTTTGTTTTTTGAGGATTAAGCACCAAACAATTTCTCGAAGACCACGCTACGATACTCGCAAGATCTTCATTCAGTGCCTTAATTGTCTCGCTGAAATCATGGGTACCTACGGGTATATAAACCTGAAGATCATCTGCGTATAAGTGATACTGAGAGTGTTTGATAGAACTTGTTATATCGGAAGTGTAGAGTATAAACAGAAGAGGACCCAATATAGATCCCTGAGGCACTCCTCTGCTTACACACGCCTCCTGCGAAACTAAGGTAGAACCGTCAGCAGCACAGATCTCAACACGTTGCGCACGATCCCCCAAATACGAGCCAAACCATGCTATTGTAGAATCATCAAACCCGTAGAACGCCATTTTGGAAAGAAGAAGTTGGTGATCAATGCAATCAAATGCCCTTGAGTAGTCCAGTAAAAGGAGGATAGTTGCTTTGCCTTTATCTTGATTAGAGAGTATGTTGTCAACAACATCAAGCAATGCCGTCGCCGTACTACGTCCCTTTCTAAAACCAGACTGTAATTCAGGTAAGATGTCATGAGATTCACAATATTTTGAAAGTTGATCAAAAACAACCTTTTCCAGAATTTTTGATAGATAAGGAAGTAGACTAATGGGGCGTAAATCTTTTAATTCGCTAGGGTTAGCAACTTTAGGGATTGGTTTTACGAGGGCAGTTTTCCATGCAGCCGGGAATTTGCCAGTAACAATGGATTTATTGATCATGCAAGTGATAATTGGCAGAGAGTGAGGCAATGTGAGCAATAGCATATCCCTACTGAGGCGGTCAGCTCCTTGAGCATTGGACTTAATACTAAGAATGACCTTACCCACTGTATTCTCCGTAACTGGTTCTATATGAAATACAGAAGAACCATGTCTATGGGATTTAAAGTAGAAAATATCAGATGATACAACATTATTAGTACCTGATACATTCATGAAATGCGAGTTGATTTTTTGTGGGTCAAGAAGATGTTGTGGCAGCTCTTGATAGGTTTTGGAATTAGGTAGAACTGTGCTTTTTAGGTTCCTCCAGAGAACTTTAGGCATTTTAATATTTTTGTTGACAAATTGCTCAAAATAGGCTTTTCGCTCAGCAAAAAGGCAAATGTTAACATTTTTTTTTAACTCTCTGTAATATTTATCGTGCTCAACTATGCCAGTCACACGATACCTCTCCCTAGCCTCATCTCGTATCTGCATTTGATAGCGGATATTGCTAGTGATCCATGGGGTTGGTCGGTCAGGTATAGTGATGGTTCGAGTAGGTGCATGTACATCAAATAATAGAGTAATACGACTCGAGAACGCAGACACCATATCATCAACGTTGTCCAAAATGAGCACATCACGAAGATTCAAACGAAGCAAGTCGTCATCAAAATCATCGAGTTTAATGTATTTTATAGGTCTATAAATTATTGTTTTACGAGGGATTTTGTTTCTCTTTATTTTAAAACAGGCTGTAATGAGAGCATGGGCTCCCAGATCCTGAATGCGTTGTACGTCGATTTTTAAAACGGTAGTATCAGTGCAGAGTAGGTCAATTATGGTCTCACTATGTGTGGTAAAATGAGTAGATTTTGTAACATAGTTTACCAAATTAAAATAGTGCAAAAAATCATTAAGCTGCTTATATTTGCTGTCTTTTTTATCGTTTAAATCTATGTTAAAATCGCCTAACAGAATGACTCGGTCGAAATTATTGAAAGAAGATAGCGAGTCCGTTAGTGCATCAAAAAACGTTTCAGTATTAAGCCAGGGTGGACGGTAGGCAGTCCCTATAAGGACACGCGTCGAGCACGCAGTCAAACAGATCCACATTTGATCCACATGTGATGCTGGTACAGGGTGTGGAACAATACGTACAGCGAGACCCTGCCTAACATAAAACCCAACACCACCGCCACGCTCACGTTCGATAGTTGGCGGGCGTGGGGCATGCCGAAGCCGGTATCCCGGTGGCGCGGGCGCACGACCCTCTTCACCAGTTCGGAGCCACGTTTCATTGATGGCAAGTATGTCGGGAGATATGCGAGCCAGGGCCACCAGAAACTCATCGTGCTTTGTTCCCAATGACCCAGCATTAAAGAGACTAATTTTTAAGTTCTTCGTTTTAATCATTTTTAATGAAGAAGTAAGAACGAAGGCATATATAGCCGCGCGAATAATTTTGCAAATGGAAATGTAATGTTAATGGTAATGGGAATAGTATTTATTATCAAATATATTACTTCATTTAGATATGAATAAATTAAGTTGAAATGAATAATTATTAATAGTAATTTGAATATAATAATGAAATAAAAGCAAGCCCTTCCAGTGATTGTGAGATAGCATAATAATATCATCCATAATAACCTTATTCCGTTGCAAATGCACGTCTGTCCAAAATGTTCGCACCTATTTTGCAAGTTAACTCTTTTGTAAATGTTCTGCACGTAAGATGCCTGTTGATAATGATTGTGTTTATAAATATGATGTAGATAGTGTATTATAATATATAATGTAAATAATGTTTGGGTGTATGTACATTTGTTGGAAACTGAACTCATTAATATGTACAAGTATTGCATACAGACCGCCATGATATATAAATGCGGACAAGAAGAAATACATAAAATATACTGAAGATTATAACAAAGTATTAACAAGAAGTAAAAAGACAATTTGGATTCAATAAAATAAAACAAACAATAATTATAAAAGACAAGCCGGTAAAAAGAATGTAGTATTTGAATATAAATCAATTTGTCTTTTGTTTTACATAGAAACGTAATAATACATAGTGGAAAACAAAAACTAGATATCGAAATGTATATATTAGTTTTCAATGTGTAGTGTATTATTGGAGACATTAGAAGATATTCTTTGAATGAATGAATGAAATATTCTTTATTGCACATACAATTATAGTGACAATATAAAACAATTTTAAACACAAACAATCTTTGGTTGCACCCTTTCTAACTCTTAAATTTATATCTTAGGAATGCCTGTAAGAAATTGCTACTTAGCAATAAAGCCGCTTTGTTGTGTTTTAACTTATTATGAGATACTTACACGACTGCTCTGTGTTGTCATAGTAATTTTTTAATGTGCAATAAAGAATATTTCATTTGTTCATTCGTTCATTTCTGCTCATGGTTGTATGTTTATTTCGAAATCGTAATATTCTGTAATACTGCGTTGTTTAATAAAGGTAGCGGTAAGCATTGAAATTTAAGATAATTGCACTTACAAAACAATATACAGGTGGCCACGAAGTTAGCGCTGTCACATTAGAGCCTCATTATATAAAATCTAACAACTTTTGTTCAACGATTTATGTAAACAGGCATTTAAAATTTAGATCATTCCACAGATCAAATTTATCTTGAGCCCTGGATAAGCCAAGTTTTGTATCTGGGGAGACATTTATAGGGAAATTTTTTTTGTAAATTTTTGTAGCACAAAAGTTGTTTGTTTTGAAGTTTTGAATTAGCTCCCTGATTTTTACTTTGGCTTCATTGATACCTTGTATTGTAGGAAAAGTGCAAAATTTTCCCAATACTTTTTTCTTCTTATCCTATCGACAGTATATACTGTAATGTTTGCCACCGTGGTGATATTGCCAATAAGAATGACAATGAATCATATATATATATATGCCGATACGGCGTCTACCACACCGTACCGGCCCTATCAATGTGCCGCAGACGTCGCCCGGTCAATCAGAGCCTCTGAATTATTTACGTAATAATTCAGAGTCTCTGATTGCCAGGCTGAGGCCAGGCGCGTTCGGCCGTCCGTAACACTATACTTTAAGAATGAAGAATGAAAGGTTCAGATTAAGGATGCCCTTAAAACACGTCAGGTCAAAACTATCTAGGATAAAAGAAAGAGTATGAAAAGGACGACGCGAGTGGAGGAAGAAGAAGCGGAACGAAAGCGAAAATATCAAGAAAATAATAAGTAGACGTCTCTATTTATTATGGATATGTAGGGAAACATGTGCTGACGTTGCGTTTTCAGCCCTCTGTGTGTGCACAGTCAGTCATCGTCTGTCGCGCACCCGGTCAGAAGGATTCCAGCAATATTCCTCGCCGTAATTAATTCTGAGTAAATCTGTGAAAATCTTCTAATTGTTTTGTACCTTATACTGTTTGGCAGTGAACAATAAAATGTGACAACTAAATTATAACGGAGTGTTGACTTTATCTGGAATCCCCGTAGTGAGCACGTTAAATCCGGGTGGTTAATAGGACCACCCACTTAAGTGCCTAACCCGTACGTTTAACGTGACCCCCGAACGTTTAAAAAGAATCGCGCGCGCGACGGAGAGAATGCTCTTGTATGTTGCATTGCTGCAACATACAGCTTAGGGACATTTTAGATGAGTACCTCAGTACCTCTTCACGTAAAAATTAATATTGCACAATGGCAACGCCATCGCCGAATCCACCACCACGATCACAAGCGATCGACGACCTGATGGCAGTCACAGTATTTTCGAGAATACCTGATATTTGGACCGTTCAACCTCGACTGTGGTTCATTAGAACGGAAGCAGTTTTAACACCGCAAAAGTTGAGCGACGACGCAAAATTCGATCTAGTTGTTTCAAAATTAAATAAAGAGGAGTCCTAACCGTCGCGGTACGACCCTCAGTCGTCCTATGGAGCAAGTGTTATTTATTTTTATTTTATTTTTATTTATTTTATTTATTTATTTATTTCAGGCAACTAGGACCCATAGATACATACCTTACAGACTAACATACATATAATATAACAATAACATAATAAAACAATAACAGAAATATTAAATAAATACCTTACGGACTAATCATAAATACAATATAACATCTAATATACATATAACACTATTTATTTACACGTATGTACTTCGACGTGTGACGCAATGTGAGTGTCCGGTAGCCGTCCTCGGAAACGCCGGTATATGACACCCTTCGGCCAAAAGTCTCCTCTCATGAAGGTCGACAGGTGTTGAGTTGGTACTCGCACCACAAATGAATTAAAATTCACGTTGTGGCGCGACTCCAACCGCTCGACCCTCAGGTTTGCATTGGCCTTCACTCACATGTACTCCACAATATCCGCAGACTTGGTGGAGTAATGAAGACGCGACACGTATAACAACGTCGTCGGTACCGCTGGACGCAATAAATGATTCGGGCCAGTCAGGGCGGTGCCACTAAGGTTTCGGCTGATGTTCTTCTTTTTCTTTTCCACCTTCCGAAAGCCGTCCTCGTCGCACTGATCAACTCGTCTCGGTGGTACTGACGACGCAGCTCCAGATACGAGTTTCTTTTTCAGTTTTCCCTTCATTGGTTGCCTGGGTTGTGGTTGTGGAGTACTGGGTCGGGCAGCGGCAACAGCTGCGTAATCACGTGAAGGAGTCGTCTCCTGCGGGGCGGGGTGCGGGGAAACGCGCGCGGCAACAGCGCCAGAGGTCGGTGACACATGCATGTCAGCCGACTTAAAACTGCTGAAAGAAGCATTTTGCGCCCCGCGACAAGTGTTCACGTTGCAGGCCTCAGGTGACCTACTTACCGAAGCCGCACTACTAAGTAATGCAACTTGGGCACGCAACTCACTGATGGTGTTGTCTGAGGCCTCCAACTTCACTGATGAACTTCAGCAAGGCTTGCTTTTAGGGACGTGATGTCCTTCAGCAGCCTGGTGACGTCGATTTGACTTGCAGATCTGCACGATGCTGACTTCGTCCATGGTATCTATGGCGTGTTGTATAAACGCCAACAGTTCGTTGGCTATGAGTTGCTGAGAACCCATAGTCAATTACGTGCAGCGGCTATTGCCGCGCGGGTCGCGAATTATTATAATTCTTATTGTGTAGTGGAGCACGTCCGAATCCGAGCGTGCACCGCACCACACTGTTATAACGGCTTTCATGCCTTTCGAAGTTGTGTAAGTTTTTTCGTATGAACGTGATTATTCCATATAAATACGACGAATACATGGTCATTATCCTGTGTCTCACAAATAAGTCCCTACAAGAGACTCTTCGTGTCACGCCGGCAAGTATCCTCTTTGCTTGTTTTTGAATAATGAATACCGTATCAGAATCAGTGGAGTCACCCAATAGAATGGTATCATACGACATTAAGGAGTGGAAATATGCGAAATATGTTTGTCGTAGTATGAACTCTGTAACGACAGGTTTTAATTTTTTTTGTGCATAAGTCGCACTACTTAGTCTACCACACATTGAATTTATATGACGCTTTCACGATAAATTTTCATCCAGAATGAATCCTAAGAAATTACTGTGGTCAGTTATGGGCATTGGAATGTCTAAATATGTTGGCCTCGGGATTGATCTACCAGAGAATAATATTAAACTAGATTTAGCAGCATTTAGACCATTGGAAGTGAACCATTTCATCAGACTCATATAGACATTTCCTACTTTTATATTGAGTTCGTCGTAAGTTCAGGCGCCAACAATTACAGTAGTATCATCAGCGAACAAAACCAACAAGCTATCAGTGATATGGGACAACAAGTCATTAATAAATGTCAGGAAGAGGGTATTTTCTAGTGAAGATCCTTGAGGAATTCCAAGGTTCACGTCACCTCCACTACTGCGTAGTTTTTTCCCACCTGATAACACTTCAACTGTCTGAATTCTGCGTGATAAAAGTGATTTCAGAAGATCATATATTTTGCTTCGCGTACCATATGGTATAGTTTCTCCAAGAGTAATTCGTAACTGATTACATCAAATGCTTTTGAAAAGTCACACAGCATTCCGGCTACTTTGCACAAACCATATAACCCTGTAATTATTGAGTCCACCACACTCTGTGCAGCCGCTGTGGTGGACCGGTAATTACGATAGGCATCGACTCAATTATCTTTGAAATATTTGGTGCAATAGTTATAGGTCTATAATTATTAACTCTGCTCATCTCACTTTTGCCCTTATACACAGGACATACACGCGTGCTCTTTAGCACGTTGGGATACACTCCTGTGCAGAACATTTCATTGACGAGTTGTACCGGTAGAGTTTATTTATTTATTTATTTATTTATTTATTGTATAGGAAAGCCAACATGTTGCATATACAACTATAGCAAATGTACAATACTTTACAAAGTTTAAAGGTAGATATACACCATAGTTATTGGCTAACACAGCATGCAATACAGATTCAAGGATATTTGAAAATTAATTATTCAATTAGTCTTTATAATTATAATCCCGACTTTCTTTATAGGTCAAAAGAAAAAAAAGTAAAAACAATATAATCCCTACATTAGAATAAGAGTATAAATAAACGATATGGTACATAACAGATCGTTCTGAATTTTGAATAAAATATTTTATTTTTAAAGACAGCTAGCATACATTGTTGAATTTTGTATAACTCTATTTCAGCATTTAAACCTAAATTTGTCCTAGGTAATCTATGTTTAAATGGAACATAATTAATGGGACGCCAGTAACGCCTAGGAATTGCAAAATTAATTTTTTGCAAAAGTTGAGGAGAATCTATTGCATTATTTATAATTTTATGTAAGAAGCATAAATCTTACATAATTCTGCGGTTGGACAGAGATAGGATCCTATATCTGGATAGCTAGTCCACATATATAATGAGAAAGGGTGTCTAGAACTCTGTGTTCTAGAAAGAAAGAACTTTTTCTGAACGCGTTCAATGCTATTGGAATGAATTTGATAAAAAGGATTCCATGCTATTAAACAATATTTCAAAAGATGCTCCTAGATAGAGAAAAAAAAATAGAATAAGCTTAGTCTCTGGGTTTTTTATTTTTTTAGTGGAGTGTATAATTATTATTAAATAAGATTGGACATTCTAAGGGACTGAGTTATGATTCTATCGATGTGTTGGAGAAACTTTAATTTGACGTCAACCGTAATTCCCAAATCCCTTAAGCTATCGACTTCGCTGAGGCTGTTATTTAGGATGTTGTAAGTATAATTTATAACTTTCACTTTCCTTGTAAAGGTGAGCTGATAACACTTGCTGTGATTAAGTATCATTATATTATCACTGCACCACTGGAGTAATCTATTAAGATCAACGTGCAATAGTCCAGCATCCTCAAGTATTGTGATCTTCCTGTAAAATTTAAGGTCGTCCGCGTAGAGTGTGAAGTTACCAATAAAAAAAGTTAATGAAGGCTCCATATGTGAGCCTTGAGGGACCCCAGTTAAGGCCCTGAACTCTTGGGACTCATGACCACCTATCAATACTTTGAGAAGTCTATCGACCAGGTACGGTTCTGAACCAACTAAGTAAAGAACCACTAAAACCATAACGTTTAAGCTTCAAAATTAGCATTTCGTGATCTACCAAATCAAAAGCTTTGGAGAAGTCAGTATAAATACAATCGATTTAGACTATCAATAGAAAACGCCAGATCAGATATGGCAGATCGATTTTTAAGAAAGCCATGTTGGCTATCGATAAATACTTGTCGCACATGCGAATTAATACTACAGTAGAGATTCCAAAACCTTAGGAAAAACTGAGAGTATATATATGGGACGGTATCTCGTTATATCACATTTCTCCCCGTCCTTGAAAATTGGAACAACTTTAGATTTTTTCCATTTCAATGGAACTGTTCCACTGGACAGAGACATTTTATAGATCAACAACAGTGGTCTAGCCAGGCTACTAGCACAATTTTTAACAAAGAGGGGAGGGATATTGTCTGGACCGGATCCTTTGGTAGGACCAAGCTTCATATTTTATTTTTGACTATCTCCTTTTCTAACACAACCGATTATATGTATGCTTCGTTGATGGGAACGGGTTTATAGTCGAGTAAAAGAATCCGTGTCATGTATACTTGAAAAATGGTCGCCAAAAGACTGGCATATATCAATTTCACCTGTAAATATGGTACCATTAAGATACATTGATGCTCGGTAATCGGATGTGCTGTTACGGATATTTGAGGTATGACCAGAAAAACTTGGGATTCGTGAAAATACTATCTACAACAGTTTTTATGTAAAAGTGATAACAAGAATCGATGAGGATTTCACATTCATCACGAAGAAGTTGAAATTTGACCTCGTCAAGCGGATTGCCATAAATTCTGTATCGTATTCTAAAATGATTTTTTTTTCTTTAGCTTGTTAATTAAAGGGCCAGAGTACCAGTGGGGATATTGTTTGGATATTGGCTTAGATTTTAGGATTTTTTAAAATGTTCTTAGAAAATTTGTAGCATTTCATCTACGTTATTAGCTTTTTGAAAAATTATGTTCCAGTCAATCTCACTAAGTTCTGCATTAACCAACTCATAATCTGCTTTATAAATATTTGGTTTTATGTTGTATACAGTATCATCATTTATTCCTTTATGTAGAATTCCACATTCATAACAAGAGGTGGATTCTTTTAATCTACCACACTCACGGGGAAACCACATTCATTTATTTGGATTCCATTTGCTTTATTGCACAGAATTAGGTCAAATAATGTACCCAAATTGTTTTTTCTTTTTCCGTTAATTTGGTAAAGGTTTGCCTCAGTCATAAAATTCTTAAAACAATCTCTGACCTTTCCAATATATTGTCGTTGCAAATTTAAAACCTCTTATGTGTCATTTTGGTCGGACACGAGTTTTGTAAATAGTTGAAAAGCATTTTTAAAAAGTAACTGTCTAAAAAAACTCTAATGTGAATATCTTCTTATTTCAATGTCTTACGTATTATTTTGAAAATATCTTAAGTGTTTGTCCACATTTAATTGTTGATCAAAATCTCCTATATACCTGATAAACAGATAAGAGGTTTTAATAACAACTTTGTTACAAAAACTTGCAATATCCTATGTGATTAGTATTACACTTATTAAAAAGAGAGCACAATATTACGTCAAATACGCATAAAAGTGAGATGGGTTATTAGAAACAAAACATTTGCTGGCTAGGTCAAGGTTAAGCGAGCAATCATTCATCAGTGTCGTTGCAAGCACGCAGCAGGTATTATAGCGCGCAAACACTATAATACCTGCTGCGTTGTCATGTTAATCGAATTTCTATAAAATAGTGAATAGTATATCTTCTCATTGAATTTAAATATGGACAACGGTAACAGTCGGGCTCACCGAATGGTGAATTTAGTGTTAAATCCTCAGTTGCCAACTCAAAACGATGACAAAAATACTATCTCTGCTGTCAACGATGGTTCAAGTAAAGCACCCCTACATTCCAATGATTCATTAATTACGCCAGAAGATCTAGTATTTAAAACTGCTGTACGTTCGAGGTCACAGACATTCTCTCTTTTACGAATACCCTCACCTACTGTGGCTATTGCACAAGACTGGTGCAGTGAAGACGACGAAGCACCGTTGTTAATATCTACTCGAGCTACCGTATATTCCGCGTTAAACCTTTCTCATGAGGCAAGCAACACGACAGCAAATGTTAAAGAAAATCTAAGAGATTATCTTACCACTTTTTAGTTTTACCATAATCATCACTTCCTGAGTCACCATCGTCTAACTTAGACGCGATTCTACCTTTAATTGATAGCGACGATAGTATGCAAGATCTTCACTGGACTTCAAAGTGTAAAAAGAGGCGAATGCGTCTCCCTTCATCAGATAGTGGAGATGAAGTACAGTTGTCATGGATAACGAACGATCCAATTTCTCGTGAGAATATTCCACCGTCTACAGACGATGAAATTAAGGCTCAAGTCAGGTTTACACAGATCAACAATAAACACGAACTATGAAACCACGTTGTTTACTTAGAAAGTTGATTACAGATCCGAAAACAAAAAATACGTTTATGTGCGCACTAATAACAGAAGAAGAGCGTAAAGCAATTCATTCTTATTTCTGGAATCTTACACGTGGGCCAAAAAGAAAGCTTTTGTTAAAACTGCTGCAGTTCGTAGAAGAATAAGACGTCGTCAGCGCAAGGATCAAGTTTCTACAAAGAAAGGAAGTGGTCATGATACTTTTTTAAATAAAAATGATGAAAAATGTTCTAAAGTGAAAGTGTGTAGATTATTCTTTTTAAATACACTTGCTTTGGCTGAAGACAGTTTCAGGCGCTGCATCAAAGAGTCAGATACGGTCATTAAGGATGCTAATGATTCACCTGCTATCACACGCAGTGATAATACTGAAATAGGATAGCCGGTCTTGAACCAAAATACACACAACGTACAAAAACAGTCAAAACCTAGTTAAAGCTAATTCCGAAAGTACCTAGCCATTATTGCCGCGCGAGTTCCAGTAAACTGTACGTTGAGTCGAGTTTTAGATCTGAGCAACACATGCACGACGTTTTTGCTTAAAGGTGTCGAGAACATAACCATCAAGCAGTAAGCCGACCAACATTTTTAAGAGTTTTGAATCAGGAAAATATAGCAATTCACCATCCACGTAAAGACCAACGTACTATACTTGCTGTAGCTTCAAACCGAGTAATATTTCACAGAAAGAGTATGACGACCACATTATTAAAAATAATGAAGCTCGGCAAGCCAAAAAGAATGCTATCGATTCCGCCAAAGATAACGTGGTAGTCATTACGGTGGACGTGCAGAGTGTCTTGCTTGCTCCAAAGGTTTTGGCTAGCGCCCTGTACAACAAGCTTAAATTACAATGCCATAATTTTACTATATATAATTGCAGAACAAAAAAAATAACTATATACTTTTGGCATGAAGCTGATGGGGTGTATCAGCTAACGAATTTACTTCTTGTTTGGTTGATTACATAACGAACTTAGACACGGAAACTGAAAGAGTGATTGTTATATCCGACGGATGTGGCCACCAAAATAGAAATCGAGTGTTGTCCGCTATCCGCAGCTATATTTAGAAAAAAGCCACACGATGATGGAAGCGGACAGTATGCACTCAATAATAGAGCAATACATAAAACCTCCCATATAGGCACCCAGTGATAACATAGCCAGAATGCAACAAGCTCGTCCAAGGAATCCTTATTGTATCAAATCAATCCACTATGACTTTTTCCTTAATTACGAAGAACAGGAAACAAATTTCTAGTCCCGGTAAAGTAGTAGATATAAGTGGCCGCCGGTATTTACCAGATGGGTCAGTGTTACTAAAGTTACGACATAATGAGGAGTGGGCCATCTTACCACAACGAAGAGCACTTTCTCGTAAAACTTTCCTGCCAAAACCTTTGTATCAACAACCGCTTAAAATTACAGAAAGTAAATACAAGCATTTACAAGAACTAAAAGCCGTTGTTGATAAGGACTATCATCCATTTTACGATTCCATTTCATTCAACCCTGGGACACAAAGACTTTGATATAAATTTATGATTTCCTAATTATTTAAAAAAAATTGTTTTTCTAAATGTTCCTGTATATTTGTATCCGTCAAAATTAAAAGACTATTTTTTTTATTATTATATAATTGCTTAGTAAAACAAATAAATAAATAAAAAATGTTTTAATTCATATCCCTTTAAGAACTACTACGTGATCATAAAATTGCAATTGAAATCTCTTATGTGTCGAAAATAAAATTCGATAGGCTTTATGGTTCACTTTATTTATTGTAATACATAAACATTTTTTCCATACATTTAAATGTCAATGTTTATAGGAAATGAAACTATTTTTCCGGATTTAAATCGCGTATATTTGTTTATTCAAACAAACCGACGTTTCAGGCCCTTTACAGGTCCCATGGTCACGGTTGACCGTGAAAAATAGTTTCATTTCCTATGTGTAACAATCGCGAAAACCTAAGAACTCGATATATCAATGTTTATTCAAATAACCAATATAGTAAATATACTCTCCATGAAAATTATACACGAGAAAGTTTTTTTCGTTTTTCTATGAAAGTAACTTTTAACACATAGGAGATATTAAATTTGCAACGACGATATGTCGTCGGTATGGTATAGTCATTGGAACCGCTATTAATCCAATCAACCGAGGTTTAATAGCGGTTCCAGGAGGATTAATAGGAGGAGTTGATATGACTGGCCAGGTAATTATAAGTACATTTACTGATATATCATATATGTCCTGTGTAGCGGGAGCCTTATTCACTAGGTGTTTCAAATATTTGTCGAGTGTGTCTTTTGTAACAGTAGGCAGTATGCAAGTTGGTGGCTGTTGGCTGTTCATCTGCGTTAATAAATATTCGATTGCCTTGTTTTGGTCACTATGTATAGAGAAATTGGCTGCAATAGATAAAAAGTGTTCATTGAAATAGTTTGGTATGTCAGCAATGGGCACATCATACTCATTTTTATCTTTCAAACATGTTATATTTTTCTAGCGGTGGATATCTCATCGTCAACAATTTTCTACACCTCCTTTGATTTATTTGTGCATTCCTGTAGACGTTTATCATTGTATTTTTTATGTCGATTTTATCAATCCAGCGTAATGTTTAACGCACTGATGTAACATTTTATCGTTAGGATATTAACGACGCATTTCATTGTAATTATTAAATTTTTGTGCATACAATTCACTGCTTATCCACGGAATGGCGTTATTCTTTTTAAAAAATATATTTTTTAAAGGAAAATGAACATTTAAATAATATAACATACGAATTAATTTACTGAATTTTTCATTAATGTCCAATGTAATGTCAAATATAAAATTCCAATGTATATTTTTCAATGTCAATATAAAACGAATAATTGAATCTGATCGGAATATTCTATTTTCAATATTCACGTTGTGTGGAATGTTCTCATTAGGACCTGTCTTCAACACATGACGCTGAACGCTGTGATCGCTAATCACGGTGTCAATCGGTGATGCGACTACAATGTCATCGTTATAGGCCACTACACCGCAGTCAATGGAAGTCGAACAGGTTTCGCACACTCGAGTTGCGAAACTATTTATATTTTTTGAGCCATAACTATCTAATAAGTCATCTAGTCTAGTTCTCAAAGGATTTGTAGTCAAATAATCCACATTTAAATCGCCGACCATAATAAACCTTTTGTTTTCGTCAATTAGCTTACTAAACAATAATTCCATTGTAAATAAAAATGTTGTGACATCACTTTCTTCAGTTCGATATGCGGCTATGATTGTAAGTTTTATTTGCAAAATTTCGATAACAGTGAATTCACATTGATACTCAACAACAAGGCTTTGTAGGTCGTTTCTCTGTTTATATAGTAAGTAGTATATATTAAATACATATTAAATAAAAATTAAATAAAAAATAGTAGTATGTATTAAAGCATTGATTTTATTGTGCAAAGTATCTTGTTAATCTTACATACATTATTATTTCCATGGTGTTAACAAATGTTCTGGGGATGACTAGTTCCATGTAATATTTGACTAACATAAATTGGTATAATCTCGCTATGTTTCAATATCTCAAAAAGTCCCAGAGAATCGAAATTAAAAACAAGACAATAATAATAACGCACACACTCAACTTAGCCCCGCACTAGGTAAACCCTGTGTCGCAGGTGCCATGGACACACACACACACAGACAACCACAAAATACGCCTAAATTCCCGAGAGAAAAAAATGTAGGCCATACAAATATTTCTCCCGGCCCGGGAATCGAACATGGGACCTCTGCGTGGCAGTGGTAACCGTTCGGCCACGGAGGCAGTTAACCACTATTAATAACTATTGGAGCTGTTCAGCATTTTGCGTCTTATTGACTTTTTTTTTTTCAACAATCAGTCAATATGTGCATCCACACTTTACACACACACCAGAAGCACTGTAATACCTTGGCAAACCCAAGAACACCCTGAACATGTCATTATATAAGGACGCATACGTCACTGAAAGTCCTTTGGGTGTACCTATCTCATACACTTGCACACTTAAATGTTTTTCTTTTATTTTTGTTCTCATTTCCTTTTTTCCACGGTTCTGCATATTTGCGCTCGCCGAATTTTAGATTTTCAGTACAAATCGGCAATTTCATACTTTAACCCCTATTATTTAGAAACCCTTACTATAATTACTATAATTACTACCAGATACTATAATTTTTAATCTGTTTTTTTTTTGTAAATTCTGCATTTCCTATGATTATTATTTATACCATGATTATTTTTTTCCAAAAATTGATTTCGATGTATTAAATTCCATGATGTATTAAAGGTTACCTAGTTTAAAATCAAGTCAGAAAAAAACATCTAGCTGTCAGCTCTTTCCAAGCCAATAATAAAAAATAGATCTCGTATTGTTCACTGCAGAGGAAGAGCACCTTTATTCTTTTCTATTTCTTGTATAAAGGTTTACTGTCAGTGTTATGAACTCATTGTGTGAGACGACCATATTCTTTGCTACAATATTGTATATGTAGCCTTATACTAAATTCAACCTTATATTGCAAGTCGTTAGAACACCTGTTCCAAAACCATAAGTTAAGATAGTAATAATAGCATCTAAGGAATATTCCTTAGAAGGCTGTAATCACGCATATATACGCGTTACACTTGCGATGATCCAGTATTACGACGTGTAATAAAGTAGTAACCAAGTTATTAAATAGGATTACACTGTCTTTGTCTTATAGAATTTCAAAACGTAAGCAGCAAAAGCCAAGGTGTGTTATTCAAATTTAATCCGTATTTACGCGGCTTTAAAACTAATTACGTTAACTCCTAAAGCTGTGAATTCCGAATATATTTATTAATTGTTATTGTGTTCGTATTAAGATTGTTATGGAAGACGCAGCAGATAACGATTTTAGAACAACCTACACTTCAACCCATTACATGAGAGAGGTCCCATTGTAATCAACAATCTGCTATAGAATATTATTGATCATATTGCGTGTTACAGTGATAAGTTATAAAACGCATAAATAAAAAATCAAAACTGCCGGGAACAAAAACAAATTCAAGGTACTAGGGTAACCTAGTTGCTTATATTTTCAGCGTTAATGCGAGTAACAATGAACACGATAAATAAATTGTAGAAATTAAACATTTCAAAGTTCATCACCATATATGTACGTGCCACTGTTGGGCACAGCTCTAATCTCAGCTCAGGCGAGAGTTTAGGTCTTCACAGGATAGGTTGAGGACTTTACACGTTTTCCGAGGGTTGTGAACCTTCTTCGACGTGCAGATTCATTACGATCACCGAAAAGCTCATGATAAATTCCAAGAAACTCAAACTCTGCTTGAGAGGTAGCCCAAACAATTGTTCACCGCGGCTTCAAATTTCAAATTTAAGTACAATAAATTCAATCAAAATTAAATAAATAACTTCATTAATTTACTACGTACAGTGAAGCTATTGTTATAATTTAAATTAGTTTTAACATAAACATGCAGTCACCGTATTATAAAGATATATTACAAGTACGTGCAAGAAAATCTGATTCCGAACAATTTCAATTATATTTGGTTTTAAAGCCGAAGCATGTAAACATTGTACGTACAATTACACCAGAACAAAGGAACTAATTTATCCTTACTTGATTCCCATTGTTCGTTGATCCTTCACAAGCACAATAACAGTACAAACATTGCTCGGTTAATTTATTAACATAGACGTAGTCTAGAGGCTCAAATACATATGAACACGTCCCCACGCCAACGAGATTTGATAACGCCGCCCTTTATGCTTAACATTTCTACTTGCCATTTCTACAATATAACCGTGACTTGTTAAAATGACCAAGGACGACGTACAATCTCGAAGTTCTTGCGGCTCTTTGCCAGTCAGGCGCGTAATATAAGCGGTTTGTGGGTGGAAAGTGGTCCGTGAACTACCACGACAGGTTTGCAGACTTTGTTGTTTAATTTCCGCAAAAGAGCGGCTAGATCCACTGACTTGTTATAAGATCTTTGTTGCCTACAAAACTTTGACATCTCGGAGACATGTTACAAAACGGTTGCTATTCTATTTGCTTATTACTTTGTTTGCTTTAGTATTTTCTTTGTAGTATACTTCAGAAAGGTATTCTTACACGTTTACCTCAAAATACAAAGAAAAGTTTATCTGTGCTTGCGGCTATGGGCATGCTGGAACTAAGAATACTAGTATTATACTTACGTTTTGATTGCAAAAGTAAAAAAATATAATTATAACCTTTTATAAAAAAAACCGACCTCTAAAGGTTGTTGAATTACGTCTATTTGGGAAGTTTTATTGCAATCGTTTAATGGAAAGTAGGTGAAATCCTATTAACCGGATTCATACCCTAACTTGCTACATATAGAGGTGAAAATATTGTCTTCTAATTTGAATAGGACCACTAACAAGATACCCCCTTTCCAACAAAAAACACAACCGCATCGAGAACGTCCTGGATTTTTGAAGTCGGTTAAAAATAAAAGAAATTTAATAAAATTTAAAAATGACTGAATACACTTAGTCTTTGCGAATTTAGAAAAAAGTAATAAAGTATGTAAATTTAATTGTGAAAATTACCATCCATCAAAACTTTGCTTGCGTCTTTGCGAATCTGGACGATGAAAATGAGCAATGTTTATTTAACATTGAAAGGTTGTAATACAGCAGATGTGTCTATAATTATGTATATTCCATTAATAATCTCAAGATGACATAAGAGGTGGACACAATGCTAATCAACAGCGGCGACAATTTTTACCGATTTCTCTAAAAAGGCAGAAACGTCAAAAGAATGGCCGCGAATACACTACTGATATACCAAGGGCATTACGAATAAAAAATATATCTGAATTTGTGAGTTTTATATGTTTAATAAATAATGAATACCGCCGCTCCCATTCAAAAATTCAAAATGAATCTTCTAAGTCATGGGAAAGGCGAGAGTTCAAAACAAATAAAGTGATTACTAATAATAATAAACCATTTATTTAGCATTTGCAAAAACTATTTTTGATCAATCTCACTATCTTATTTTACTATATAAAAATTAATAAAACTAAAGTCTATTTATATCCCACCGGGCCAATATATTCACAGTTCATTTGGTGGGTGATCATGTACAGCATTTAAGAAAACTGTTAAGAATTTTGGGTATTAGTCAATCAAACTACATGACATTTAATAAATAGGATCTATAAACTACTAGGTACATGATTTATCAGATTTTCGTTAGTCTCAAATTTGAGTTATTTGTGTCAATAATAGAACTATAACATTTTGAAAGACCATGATCCAAGGAATAACGATTTCCTTATATTAGAAAGTTTTTTTTTAATGAAACAAAGTGATGGGAGAGACAAGTCGTGCGTCTAGTGGTAACACGCCTGTCCGTAGCTGCAGTGCCAATCATAGCTTTTAACGCAATGATCTGAGGGAACTGCCACTGCGCCCGTCACTTTGAGACTTAAGTTGACAAATCTCATGTGCCTGTAACTTCACCAGCACTCTTACCCTTCAAAACCAAAACGCAGTAGTGCTCAGATTATTGCTTGTCGGCAGAAATGGGTAAGGTGGAACTCTACCGCTTTAATTACATAATATACATTCATCATATTGTTCGAATGAACCTTAAATTACAAAATGCGGATAAAGGTTGAGGTAAGGTCCTCTTAATTATACCGTATAATTGGAGCTACCGTTCACTGGATTATTAATTAAAAATATGTAATAAATTGGAATGACCAAGCTAACGCACATCTGGCGTAGTAGAAAAATCTCCAACGGTACCAAATCGAGACTAATCAGAACACTAGACTTTTTTATAAATGGCTCAGAATCGCGGAAGATCTAGGCATAAGAACGGAAAAAATAGACGCTTTCGAGATGTGATGTTGGAGAAGAATCCTGAGGTATTTTGGTCACATTATTCACAACCAGACAACCTTGACAAACTGGTTGTGGTGGGTAAAGTGGATGAAAGAGACTCCGCGGTTGATTATCTAGCTGATGGAGCAACCAAGTGACCCTAGATGACCCAAGACTGAGTGGTCTATAGGGTTATAGGGAATAACAACTGCCATTAGAGAGGCTGAATACAGAACCAAATGGAAGAAAATCGTCCATAAATTCTCGAAAACCTTTCAGCAACGAAAAAATAACTAAGAAGAGTTTTAATGTGATGTAAGTTCGTCTTTAGTTTAATATAAGTATAATAAGAGCTAATCCGAAAAATGACGGTCCGAAATGTCACAGGTGTTCGAAGTGTCATTTTATTTCTACGTGGGATGCAATGATGCAAAAATGAATGCAAAAAAGATACAAGCGATATTCGTGACTTAGTGCACAAGCGACATTAGAAGTGGGTCCAAGTTTTCTAGATTTGTATAGTCCCGGATTCGGACGAATACGAATCGGATGCAGGGCATAAACGTGCTAAGCGAATTTACTCAACAGGCGTCTTCTGCATACTGCGGCCCTATACATTGTAATACTGTTTATTATTATCCTTTGAAGTAGCTAACCTTAATCCTGGGCGGCGCATTGCGGTCACGACTCAAACTATTGAAAGCAAGCACTTAATGAATGAACCCCTAACTGGAAAACTACTCTACCGCCTTTATAGTGCCCTGTGATATATAAGAGTGGGTTAGTTTTAGAAATACGATACTTTTGTCTGCTGAATTGATGTCATGAATCACTTGTGTAGCAAAACTATGTTGCAGCGTTGCGACCTATTGAATGTTCTTTATTTAGTTTTCTATTGTCGGTTGGTTTATTGAAACTCCATATTGTTGTAAAATGCAGTCTGCAGGAAGTAGTATTGTTGTTTACATGTGTGTATAGGTATCAAACTTTATCTTCAAAATGAAAAAAATAACCTTTCTAGTCCGATTGATGCTGGTATTAATGAATACAAGATTGTAACTTTATAATAAAAAAAAACCGAGCTCAAAAGTTTACTTTTTTAAGGCTTTTCTATTGGAATCACATTCTTTTGCCAAGTTTATTGAAATCGTTACCGGACAGTGCGCGAAACCGGATTCATGTCCTTGTTTGCCACCCTTAGAGGTGGAATATTTTCTTCAAATTTAAATGAGACAGAGGTTTTCCAATAAAAAAATAACCAACAAAAAAAACACACACACACACACACACACACACACACATGCACACACACACACACACACACACACACACACAAAATGAAGTCGAATTAAGAACCCCCTCCTTATTAGAAGTCGGTTAAAAATGTAGACGATGTGCACTAGTCCACCTGTTACGTCACATCTAGATACACACAAGGCAACTGGTGGATCGACGCCGAAACTAAAGAAGCTTATTCTGTAG
Source organism: Hyposmocoma kahamanoa (assembly GCF_003589595.1). Lineage (NCBI taxonomy): Eukaryota > Metazoa > Arthropoda > Insecta > Lepidoptera > Cosmopterigidae > Hyposmocoma > Hyposmocoma kahamanoa. Next base: position 11,888,881 of record NW_020653726.1, read on the forward strand.
TTTGAAAAATATCATGATCAATTTCTCTGCATATGCAATACTTGGGTATCCAAGGTTGTGGATCATTTATACGCCCCACTGCTGGGGCGCACCACATAATTTTATTATTGTTAATTAACGTTAACATAGACGTTATGAATTATGATTAAATTAAGTTTATAAAAACAAAGTATAAGGTATTTATTAGTTGATATCCTTTTAATTGCGTTTCTAAATATTATATCGTGTCTAATCGAATTGATTTCATATAAAAAAAATTATAGTGGAAATATTCCATTAGTTTGTTGTTATAATTATAATAATAATAACGCGCACACACTCATAGTCCCGCGCTAGGGAAACCCTATATCGCGGGTGTCATGGACACACACATAGACAACAACAAATTACACCCAAACTCACGAGAGAAATAAATGTAGGCCATACAAATATATCTCCCGGCACAGGTATCGAACCCGTGATCTCTGCGTGGCAGTCCGGCGTGGTAACTACTCGGCTACAGAGGCAGTTAAAATTAAAGTTTAAATTGACACAAACATCAAACTCAAATAAAAATTACGACCAGTTAAATTTTCGATTTAGGCGAAATAGGTGTTAGGCCCACGCATATATACTCGATAGGCCCACGTGTGAAAATGTCACTGGTTCAAGTCCAAGCAAATCGAAGAAATTTATTTTTGAGTTACAAATATAATAAATAAATATCAAACATTACATACGTTGCTCCAATCCCAAAGTAAGTAACTAAAGCAATAGTGCTATGGAATTTGGAAACAACAACGGTACCACTAGCATCCAGACCCGAGACAATAATAAAGAAAAGCAGGTTTTTCTAAAGCGGGTCTATTTACCTTAGAGATGGCCATGCCATGAAAACCGATATGCATGCCAATCAATCACAGAGGTCGTCACGATTTCGAAGTTAGTTCCGTGTTTGTACCAATTATATTATAATAATGGTTCATTTCATCAACCCACAGGAATAGATCTTACATTAAATAAAGACTAATAATTTTAAATGTTAATAATCTTTGTGAAAGATTAGAGTATATTCAAGACAACTAGACCTATATTACAGCCAGATAGGCCAATCACCCTCTCACGGATGGGGTCAAATAATAAATGGTATTATTGTTTAAAACAAATGTTTTGAGTTAGCCAAAATACCCGCGCGGTATAAGCGATAAAAATAAAAACATTAAAAAAACTAATCAATTTTGTATTGGCCATGTTGATCCACAATATTTTACAGAATTGAGGCTATCAGCGCAACAGTGATGTAAGCCACATTTAATTTTTTTTCATTCACATTTACGTTTCTGCTAATTACTGAAAATCAGAATTTTTTCATGATATTTTGTAGCACTAAAGGATATTTTTTGGTCAATATTTATTTTCAAATTCAAATTATAAAATTGACCAAACAACACTGTCGGTATTAAAAAAAAATAATTAAAAACCTGATTTTCAGTAGTTGGCAAAAACGTACTTGATTCCTGGACACTTTTAATGTGTGTATATTTGGAAGCTATTTAAATTTATAAAAAAAATATTAGGTTAACGAGAGAATGAACACTTATTATGTCAGGTAAGTGATAAAATAATATATTTAAATAGAAATTACAAAAACACATTATAACAATGCTCTGGCAACTCCCTGACAACAACTGACAAAGGTCTGAATTGTGCTGTATATTTATGTAAAATAAATTTGATTGATGATAGCATTTTAACTTTAGAATAATCCTTTCGTATAAAAATCTATCTTTACTTATAACTTACAACTGTAAGTGTTGTTCGATGGTGTGTTTTATTATTATTGTTTATTTTTATTTATGTATTATGGTGTGTGTTATTCAACGAATTTCGTAAAGATCGAAACAAGTGAAAATCCTCACTACGGTGGATGAGGTAACATACCAATCTAAAAGAAATGGTTTTTGACATTTTTGTAACGATGCGTATGGTTAGCCATTGTCATGACGAAATACAACACTTTTACGATTCACCACTTCCAGACATTTTTCATGAATCATAAAACTTTCCCAACTATTCTGACAATGCGAGCTAAAATATTATTTATAAAACGATCACAGACAATAAAACATTTCAAAAGATTTTTTTATAGTTAGGTTGTGGAATAATCTCAATTCAGAGTACTAAAAAAACCGACCTCAAAAGCACGTGGAATTACATTATAATTACCAAGTTTTATTGAAATCGGTTATCGGAAAGTGTGCAACCTCTAGTTCAGCCCTAGTTCGCCACTATACGGGACTTGACACAGAAGATAATAAAAATAAGTTCTCACTACTCAAAGTAATATATTGAGAGAGAAAAACGCCTTGAATTGGAGAATAGCAAAATCAACCATTAAAATAATTACTCCTTTTAACAAAATTTTGGCGCTATTTATAAAAATGAATCTTCATGCGTGTACAGCCACCCTTCGACGTGGATGATTTTCTTCAAAATTAAATGGGACCACTATGGAGGTACCCTCTTTTCAACAAAAAAAGAAACATGAAAATCGATTCACAAATACCGGAGTTATCGTGTAACATTCATACAAAAAAAACATATAGTCGAATTGAGAACCTCCTCCTTTTTTTGAAGTCGGTTAAAAAACTGCGCGGACTTTTTGGCCAATCATTATTACGTGCTGTGGTGCTTGAGGTAGTGTGCGTTCATGTACATGTGTGAGTACAAAAGAGAAAAACATTTTATGAAAATAGCCATTTTCAGTCTGAGAGTAATCAAGCTTTAGCAACGAATTCGATAAAATATATTTAAATAAATGTCAATTACCCTGATTACGGGATAAATCAATTTATTGTATGTATGGAAAGTTAATAAAGTATGTTTTTTCGTACAATGTTCGGATCGTTCCGTTTTACTGCAGTAAATAATATGATATTATCGTTAAATTAATGTAAAATTACAAACATGAGATTAGTAACAACTTTTCGTAGGTATTTTTTTCCCATACTAAGTGTACAAGTGACGGGACGAAATAGTCGAGCACCTGGTGCTTAATTGTCTGTTTAGGTAAATATTGACAGATATAAAGAAAAAACGAGTCTTTTGTAACCGACTTCAAAAAAGGAGAAGGTTCTTAATTCAACTGAATGTTTTTTTGTATGTATTTTACGCGATAACTCCGGTATTTGTGAACCGATTTTCATGATTCTTTTTTTGTTGGAAAGAGGGTACCTATGGAGGTACCATGGAGTAGTCCCGTTTAATTTTGAAGAAAATCATCCACCTCTAAGGGTGCCTAAATTTTATTATAAGGAGCAATTATTTTTATGGTTGATTTTGCTATTCTTCAATACGAGGCGTTTTTCTCTCTCAATAAATATACTTTGAGTAGTGAGAACCGATTTTTATTATCTCCTGTGCCTAAATCCCATGTAGTGGCGAACTAGGGGATGAATCCGGGTTTGCGCACTTTCCGGCAACCTATTTCAATAAAACTTGGTAATTATATGTAATTCCACGTATTTTCGAGGTCGGTTTTTTTAGTGCTCTGTACTGAGATTATTTCTTTGACGGTTTACCTGTAGATTCGCGACAAGACTCGAATCTAGATTTAGATTATAAGATTAAGTTGTACTGTCTCCGTGGCTGAACGGTTACCATGCTGGTCTGCCACACTGTGCTTCCGGGTTCAATTCCCGGGCACGAAGATATTTTTATATAGCCTACATTTATTTCTCTCGTGAGTTTGAGTGTAATTTGTGGTTACTATGTATGTGTCCATGGCACCCGCTATTCTGAGTTACCCTGGTGCGGGTCTTTGAGTGTGTACATAAAAAAATATATATGCCAGACAACTACACCAATTGTCTGGTCTCAAACTAGGAAATTCCCTGTACTATGAGTATCAGAGTAACGGAATTCACACTGAAGTGCCCCAGTGAAGTGTCCGAGAACACCCAAATCATAACCAATTTAGAAAAGTTCATTTCCCAAATTGGTCCTACCGGGAATCGAATCCGGGACCTCTGCATCCAACGTCCACAATGTAGACCGTTAGTCCACCGAGGTCGTCATGTAGATGACTTACAGTGTAATGTATATATAATTATTGACAGATTTTCTAACGTTAAATTCAGTCTACTGTATATTTATGAAATTGGAAAGCGGAAAAGTTCCTCACCGTAAATCCAAGATTTTTGCTGTGCGTTCATGCTTGAAATACTTGGGTCAGCTGTCACAAACATAAATACGCCAGTGGCCAGATTCTTGAAGACGTAAGTCGCTTTTTCATAGCGTATACTCTATAGAGTTATTTTTCTATTTCGTGAGATAATTTGTCTTATTTTATTTAACTTATTTTAGGAATGTTTACAGCTACAATTTAAAAAACGATGTATAAAGTAAACAATATCAAAAAGCCTATTAGAAACTCCCACACTTGATTATCAAAATAACAAAGAAGAATGCTGATCTTAATTAAATTTTTTATAACTTTAAAAAATGTAATTAAGATCAGCATTCTTACTAGCTTAAAGCAATCATAAATATAATTATCATATATATTTCAGTTGCTTAAATACGTTTTAAGCGTCGATACTACCTCAGCTCGACTTAAAATTTTTCCCGTGCTAACACGGTTCATTTAGACGGGATGGTAAATAATGTAACGGTGTATGAGGCATCAGTTTATGGCCATTATTCGCTACAAATGTTAGTATAAAATGTTTTGCGCTACCGAAATGAAGATAATCATATAATACCATTAAAAGTGTTCATTCTGAATATATGTGCATTTTATAAAATTTTGTGTAAACTAGTTATTTCACTTGTTATATTACTGTTTTACAAAACTGAATATTTTTATGTCTACTACTTAACTTACGCTAGGGTCTGTCAACCATATGACAGTCCATTCTTCTTAGCCTTTGCAGTGGACAAAATGATTTATGTAATATCTGTCCATAGCGTACTTTGTCGTTATCGTACCTATAGCTATCTAAACTAGCTGAGGGTATTACCAGATTTGTTTCCAAATATGTTTGAAGACATGTCTGACTTAATGAGTAGCCTTAGAAGACGAATAACTCGGGAAATCTGAAACCCGAATCATGTTATCAGGACTGTGACAGCCTGTGACTCTCTCAAAGGTGTTGAAGACGTCTAAGGAGGCGAGACGCCAAAAACATCAAAGTGTTTCACTCCGTAGAAGGCGTATACAAAAAGTATTTTGTAATTAAGGCATCGTTCTTTATAAGATACGCTGAGTGGTTTGTAAATGCTACATAGTCTCCGTAGCCTTGTCACACCGGGACAGTTGCTTCAGCTGCTGCACAAGCACAAGTCCGGTCATATATGGAGTACTGCTGCCACTTATGGGATGGCTCTGCTAAATACTAACTGGCCACTTTGGATTCAATTGACAAGCGTGTCAAGAGACTTATAGGTGACGCGGAATTAGTGGAGGCGAAGCTGCAGAGCCTTGAACACCGTCGTAAAGTTGCCTACTTATCGGTATTCCACAGGATATGTCACGGAGAGCGTGCGGTGGAATTGCATAATTTGATTCCGCCTAGACTAGGGACTACCTAGGGACTAGACGTGGGCTGGGACTCCACCTTTATGTTGTGGATATTCCCAGGATTTGCACGAAACGTTTCGCATTCACATTTATATGGCGAGCGGCTAGAGAGTGGAATTCCCTACCTGCGGACTTATTCCCCGAACGCTATAACTTGGACCTTTTCAGGGCGAGAGTGAATAGGCATTACTTAGGTGTGCATGCTACATCGTCGACCTCACCATCACTTTCCATCAGGTGAGATGGAGGTCAAATGCGCACTTATTTTTAAACAAAAAAAATTTTGCAAAGTACAAACGCGACTAAAATGCTCGTAATGGGCGTAGATTTTTTCAACTGCCCTATTACGGGTAAGATGAGCACATTATCAAACTTTCGAAACTTAAAAACCATTACAGTTTCCAACGAGAGGCTATTAGCAGGTGAAGATCAGATTTGTTAAAAGTTTTCTTCTCTTGGCGGAAAACTCTATTACGAACTTTACGCATTCAAGCAATAATAGCACGAGCTAGATAAGCTGATTGCTTTCATGCCTAAGCAATATCACATTCTGTGTTAAATTGTGGTGAGCTTTATAGCCAATTGTAATGTTAAAGTGTACTTGTAAAATATACCATACCCTGGCGTATAAGTATTTCGACGGTATTTGCTAAGTTCAGCCAATCATTAGAAGAAAAATGTAATACTAGTAATTTTAGTGGCGCGTTCGTCATTTTTGCATTGGTGCATTGTTTGGGACACAGGTTTGGGATACGGATGGTGCTGCGTTATGTCGTTTTTAGTTTCGTTGTTGTACCTATATGTGTATAATTGTATCGGTTTGCCGGGTCATCTTTTTGTTTTGTTTAAAGTATATTTAGGGGACTATAGGTTTTAGATAATGTTCATTTTAAATACGTTTTTTTTTCTCGTATATTACGTGTAACTGTTTGTCCCTCAATAAAAAAAAATTCGGCAGAAATTGATATAAATGATATTACATCTGCACTTAAAGAAAAACGAATCCGAATTTTTAGACCAACAAAAAACATCGCGTGATTGTCTTACCTCATCAGACTGTGAAAGCCTACAAGTTTTGCGTCCACTTAGCCGGTTAAGCAAAACTAATGTATTTTTGGTATGGCAAAATACTAAGGCGAAACTTTGCTAAACCAATCAGAAATTAACAGCTGTTTGCATGCCATTAAAGTCGCTATTTCTTTGAATGAGGTAGATCGTTGAAGGTAGAAGATAAATGTTGAGGTAGATGGAATGAAACCCTACATATTGTGGAATATCAATAACTGACTACAAGTTTTTTTTCTTTATTTGTTATAAAGCAAAACAAAACCTTATAACTAATTACAATCTAGCCATTAAAATAAAAGTGACTTATATAAAGAAATTGTCCATCGACAAAATATCTAATAATATTAGATAAGGGAAAGACACTTTGTTTGTGTGTTCATAGTCTAGTTAGAACTGGCACTAATAAATTTATTTTATTCACTATAATTAACTACACTAACTCAAAAGGTTTAGTTCTTTGTAGTCTACGCACTATATTTTTATTGTCTAGTAGTTGTATAGCCTCTATGTTCACGTGATGATGAAGTCTATGTTCGTGAGCTTCGGCGTACTTTATTATCACTTTATTATATATTTTGGAAGCGTTGTATTGTTTGTAGCTTTTAGCGGCACTGCCTCAGAGCTGGATACCATAGATCCACACTGGCATAAGGACCTGTTTATGCAATAATATTTTATTGCATATAAAGATAGTGAAGAGCATTTGCCAAATAGCATTTTCTTTAAGCGTGTGTCTAATTCTTCTTTTTTCTTCTTGACGTGAGCTTTCCAGCTTAGCTTCACGTCGAGGGTCATACCGAGATATTTGGCGGTATTTGCGTAGGGTACCTGTTTGTTTCCAATGTACCTACAATGGACAGTAATGTTTTTTTTTGTAACTGAAGTCATTGTTCACTGATTTAGTTTCATTTAGTTTTATTTGCCACTTCTTAGTCCGCTCATGGAATTGGTTAATGGCTTTTTGAACTTTACTGACAGCCTTGTGGTTGTTTCCTACAGCCACAATTGCTGTGTCATCCGCAAAAGTAGCAATGGTATTATCAATTAGTTCGAGTATATCATTTATATATAAAAGGTAAGAATTGGGCTCTACACACTTCCTTGTGGCACTCCAGCTTTTATTTCTTTTAGCTCTGAATATGCGTCTTCATGTCTAATTCTGAAATACCTATTGGTTAAATAGGATTCCAGAAGTTTTGCATGTTGATATGGAAGTTGATTGACTACAAGTAGACACAAAAGTTGTGCTAAATTATCTCAAAAAGTTTGCGAGTGGGATAAGCCTTACAACGCGAAGTATTTTTAAATGTCTCAATTTATTTTCTGGGTACATCTTTTCTTATTTTTCTTTCGAAAATTCATGAATAGTACCTATTTATTATTTTAGGTATTTTAAAATACTTTACTATACAAACCTAGGATGTAAGAGAGTAGAAGTTATACTTAGTAATTATTATAATTTATGTTTTAGCGAAGACCGCAATTAGTTTCTAACTTTTCTCTGTATTATGCCAACTTGAAGGTTTAATAGGACATTAGCGAAAGTTCATACCCCTTGTAGGGTATAAACTCTACTTTCGACGTATTCTTTTTTTTTTGTCAATTCGATTACAAAAATCGATTTATGCCTACGTACACTTCTGTGACTCTGGTTTAATCCTAACCGAGCTGCAATGCAGCGCGCGAGTTCTTACATAATATCAAACACACTTAAAGTTTACTGCTCTTCGGAGATGTGTCACAGGTGGTTACATTTGTGGTTAAATGTATAAATGCTATTGTCGTGTGGTTTATTCCCAAATACACTTTTTCTGTAATTTTCTGTTTACAGATCACCAGTATCGATGTTTTCAACAACGGATTTTCTGTATATTTTTTGTAAAGTTTCCTAGTAGCTTTATGAGCTAATTCTACTTTAGAAAATTTGCATAATATTTTTACATTTAAATACACACAGTACTACAATCGCTGTTTATCAATTTAGGAAAAATCTTTTATAATTTTCGTAAAGTAAAACATTCTACCTTGTGAGACTTAGCATCTATTACTCGTAAGTAATTGAGCCAGTGTGACAAACCCATCTGCAGTCGGGAACTTAATGTAATTGGACCGAGATGATCTTTGCCCTGAAAGGCCATCTTAATTGTCCATTGCTGTGCACTACCATACCTCATACAAGAGTGTTAACTTGTACGATTAATATATTTTAATCGAATAGTTTTTTAATTGGTGTACAGATTCTATATGCTACAAATTATTCGACAATGTCGGTGGCCTAACAGTTTCCATTCCACAATGGAGGAGGAGGTCCCGGGTTTGGTTTCCGGTAAGACTAATTTAGAAAGTGAATTCCGTTGCTAGGGTCTCTTATTAAACTTTTTATTTGACAGAAAGTCTTGTCAAACAAGAGAATTCTCTGTACCCATAGTACTCTGTACTCGTACACTCTGGTTTGACATTAGTTAATTGGTATGATTGTCTGGCACATTCTTATTATTATGTTCGAACTTTATAATATCAAGTGACGGGACTAACAAGTCGTGCGCTTGATGGTAGCTACATGCTTGTCCATAACAGTTGCAGTGCCATTCAGAATTTTAAATCGCAAAGATCTGAGGGGCACTTCCACTAGGGCCGTTGCTCTGAGATATAAGTTGACCACTCCAATGTGCATGTATTTCACCAGCACCCTTAGGGCGCATTTATTCGACACGAATTTCATCGCGCTCATCCGGCGCGGCCGCCGCGCGGTCAAAGAGCGGAGTCCACGTTGCCGCCGTGCAGCGACCGCGTGCGTCTAACTGTCATGGCAAAATATGCTCCATTTATATAACTTTTACGTTTTAACTTAAATGAGCGCGGCGTGCGGGAATTTGGTCTGCGCGGCGGCCCGCGCGGCGGTCGCGCGGTTGTAATATTCAGTGAAATTTAAATGTTTTTGCCTAGTAAATAGAATTCAAATTCGCCATTAATGTACATGAAGGCGTGGACTGGGTGGTCGCCGCGCGGCGGCCGCACGAAATCTTTCGCTTCGTTAGCGAGGGCGCTTACTCTTAAAACAGGAACACACTAATGCTGACATCAATGCTTGGCGGCAGATATAGGTAAGGTGGCAGTACTTC
>NW_020653726.1:11943630-12011018 GCF_003589595.1 Hyposmocoma kahamanoa
CACGGAGTAATTTAGGGCCCCGAGCTGGGCGGTAACTCCTGATATTGGCAGCCAAAAGCCTCCTCCTGACCGTCCACAAGCTAACTTCTACTCCTCTTACTTCTTCAAGGCTCTTCTTCAGGTCCACACTTGACGCCTTACGATTCCGCAACGCCTGACTCACCAAAAAGCGGTCATCTCTTGGTTCTGTGCATCGTTTTCTTATAAAAATGAATCTTCATACGTGAACAGCCACTCTCAGAGGTGGATGTATTCTTCAAAATGAAATGGGACCACTATGGAGGTCTTCTTTTCTCTTCCAACAAAATCTTTCTTTCCAACAAAAAAGAATCATGAAAACTGGTTCACAAATACCGGAGTTATCGCGTAACATACATAAAAGAACATACAGTCGAATTAAGAACCTCCTCCTTTTTTTGAAGTCAGTTAAAAAAACACTTATTACATTCCAAACAGATAAACTAAAATACGACCTAACGTAACATGTATACGCAAAATATTCGCGGCACTGCTTGTTGGCTCTGAAAGAAAAAAGTCGTCTTTAGGAAAGTGACAAAAGGTTACGTAGGTGACTTCTTTATAAAAAAAATGAGTGCGCTTTTGATCTCCACCTCATTTGATAGATGGAAGGTGATATTGAGGTCGACGATGTAACATGCACAACTAAATATTGCGTATTCACTCTCACCTTGAAAGGCCCAAGTTAAAGCGTTCAGGGAATAAGTCTGCAGGCAGGAAATTCCACTTCATAGCCGTTCGCAATTAAGTGTGGAAGCGAAATCCTTGGAAAATACACAACAAAGGGGTGGAACCCCAGCTTATGTCTATTTCCCCAATGATAGAAAGGGGAAGGCGGTACTAAATCATGCAATTAATTTGCACTCTCTCAGTGATATATGCGTAGAAAAGCAGGCAACTTTATTATACGCCGATGTTCAAAGCTCTACAGCTTCGTTTCTATCAAATCAGAGCCACCTATAAGCTTCTTGACTCGTTTTTCAACTGAATCCAAAGTGGCCATTTCGTATATCTTAAATATACGGACGGAGCTGTGCTGACTATAAAATATGCAACTGTGCTGGTGTGCGCAGAAACACATTCACATATAACATTCCTCCCTCTATTATAAATAACCTAAGTAAGAACATTAAAAGTACTTTTTATAAGACACAACGGGACGAGGTCGTAACAACCTTTTTGGTACATCTACGGAACCCTGTGGCTCGACAAGGGTGTTTAGTTTGGCTTCCGTCTCATAGAACTTTTCGTCGGAATTCGATAGTCGCGCTATAGTTTTGTCGGCAGAGCAAGCGGAATCAGCTAGCATCTCATCATCTATCTGTCGACTTCCACTCTTATATCTACCCTCCCTCGTCTGTAGAGAATCGCTCGGTACGTACAGTTCAAGTCTTGTTTCTCTGTGGAGCAATATTCGGTGAAGGGAGTTCAACCTGGGGTTCTTGTGACTCGGGTGAATTCTGCGTCGTTAACTGTGACAGCGACGATGATTTCGGCGAGGAGGGCGGGGCGTCAGAGACACAAGCGGCGAGGATGGCGGCAGCGGTGGCGACGCCACAGGTAAGTTTACGTTTGAACTATGTACCAAGTCCCAATAATTGTTGCTAGTCCCTTTGTACAACATCAATATTGTTTTATGTGTCGTTTATGAATTTCTGAACTATTTATATCTTTGTCTAAGCATAAACCATTTCCCATTCTTTTCTGTATTACTCCTTTGCATAATTTATTTTATTAATATATTTTTTATTGTACTGTACAATGTAGTTTTTCTTTAAATATTTACTTCTAGTATTCCCTTTCTTAGTTTGTATACAATGTTGGTTATCAATATCAGTCGAAGGCGGTGGTAAGGATGCCTAGAGTCTGGGTCTATTAATTCTAATCTAGATCTTAACTTGTGACCGAATACCAGTTAAGCAGGAGACAGCGTCGTGGTAGTGTTAATAGAATTACGGTAATCCATTAGGTATTTCAGTAATTTTGTCCACGTATCCCTCGCGTTAAGACTCAACAAAAGACACGACTTTATTCCCCTCTTCACTATTTTCACGAAACTTTTGGCTTGGCCGTTACTCGGTGGGTGGTAGACCGGTGGCGTTAAATGCGAACAAAACGCTGTGCCATTATCACTAATAATCGTTGTAGGAACACCAAGTCTTGACATAAATTCGCAATTACTGCAGCTGTTGACGTGGACGTTTTCATGTTGTATACCTCTACCCACTTAGTATGTGCGTCTACTACTACCTAGTATACACAACCTTTAATCGGACCGAGCAAATCTATATGAATTCTATCGAAAGGACGAGCTGGGTATTTCCACGGTGCCAGAGGGGCGCGGGGAGGCGGCCATTATGGTTTCCACCACTATGTCGATTCCTGGCAACCAAAATCTAGAACGAACCTCGGCCTTAGTTTTAACTATACCTAAATGCGAAGAATGCAATTCTTTTAATATCGTCTAGTGTAAATTCGCAGGGAAAACGACCCTATCGTCTCTCATGACGCATTCTCATAAGATAGCTGTGATCTACACAAATGATACGGTTTTAATCGAGTATCGTCAACTTTAGGTGGCCAACCATTCATAATGCAGTCTATCACTAGCCGCAAGACTGGGTCCGTTTTTGTCTCCTCGCGTAATCCGTGTAACGTGACGGGCATGCTGCCGTCGACTATAAAATAGACATAGGTCGCCCGGTCATGTTACCTCGCAGTCGCAATACTTGCATTGTGCGGTGCACGCCGCGCACTCATGCACTTCTCTCGGTAGGCTCGCGCGCGACAGGTAGTCCGCACTGTTATCAGCGATGCGAACGTATTCTATTTTTAACCGATTTCAAAAAAAGGAGGAGGTTCTCAATTCGAGTGTGTTTTCTTTTTCTTTTTTTTGTATGTATGTTACGCGATAACTCCGATATGTTTATGGTACGGTTCCGGTACGGTTGTGAACCGATTTTGATGATTCTTTTTTTGTTGGAAGACGATACTTCCATAGTGGTCCCATTTAATTTTGAGAACATCTCCCCCTCTAAGGGTGGATTGTTCACGCATGAAGATTCATTTTTATAAATAGCGCCTAAATTTTATTATAAGGAGCAATTATTTTAATGGTTAATTTTGCTATTCTCCAATTCAAGGCGTTTTTCTCTCTCAATATACTTTGAGTAGTCAGAACCGATTTTTATTATCTCCTGTGTCAAGTCCCGTATAGTGGCGAACTAGGGGATGAATCCGGGTTTGCGCACTTTCCGGTAACAGATTTCAATAAAACTTTGTAATTATATGTAATTGCACGTACTTTTGAGGTCGGGTTTTTTAGTACTCTGTACTGAGATTATGTAGTTATATCTACTTAGAAACAAGTTGTATCGTTGTAATCTATTTGCAGACATCTCTGGAATGCCCTTATATGGACCAAAAATGGACAAATGTGGCTTGTGGTCCGTTCGTAATATGAAATGTTCGCTTCTGCCACACAAATATGACTAGAATCGTCAGTCGCCGTAAATTATGGCGGTTGTCTCTTTCTGTATTTGAGCATACCGTCTTTCCGCCGGATTCAACGTACGCAACATGGATGATGAAGGTCGTTCTACACCGTCTTTACCTATTTGAGAGAGAATTGCTCCCAACCCCTTAGGAGAAACGTCTACGGTTAATATGATCGTCGCACTTGCGTCAAAATTTCCCGAAATGCCGTATCATAAACCTCAATCCAGTCCCATTTACAACCCTTATTCAATAATTCATATAAAGGGCTGAGGATTGTGGATGTATGTTGTAAAGAAAATTCTGTAATAGTTTATGAGGCCTAGGAATGACTGTAACTCACTTACATTTTTCGGCGCTGGTGCTTCGCGTGCTGGTCTTTCGTAATAACGTAGCCAAGGTAACTAGATCCTGAAAAAAACTGCATTTTTTTTTTTGTAATGTAAGGTCTGCGTCCAACCACTTCAGTGCAGAATTCAGCCTTTCAACATGCTCCCTCTTGTCCTTATCGCACTGAAAAATAAATGGTGCACTGGCCAATCCAAATACTAATCAGGAGAACCTATAAATACCACGATTTGTATTTATACAAATAAGATTTTTTGACTCATCATCTAGAACAAACTGGTTATATGCCATAGATAAATCTAATTTACTAAACTGTTGACCCTCATGTATTTTAGAAAACAGTTCATAAGTTGTGGGAAGTGAATATTTTTCCACCAGCACCTGTTTGTTTATATGTTCTAGAGTAATCGGCACACAATCTGACTGACCCATTATTTTTAAGAACCGTAATTATCGGAAATGCGTATTCTGAGTGCTCGAAAGGCTTAATAATACCTAACCGGACCAACCTGTCGATTTCCTTATTGACCTTATCACGCAAAGCGAATGCGACGGGAAGCGCCTTACAGAAAACCGGTTTAGCATTATCTTTCAACAACAACTTGATTTTGTACTGGTTAAAAATGTCTAATTTGTCCGAAAACAGTTCTGCATATTGTTGTTGTAGCATTTCAACAGGTGGTACATAAAAATTCACTGATACCAACTGCAAATTAAAGGTTGATATAAAATCCCTACCCAGAAGAGGCGGGCCTCCATCACTTTTTACGTAAAAGACAATAACGTGAGTTTGTCCCGCGTAGCTTATCGGCAAACGAAATGTACCTAGACATGGAATTTTCTTTCCATTGTACGTCATCAGCTGTTGCATAGTACTGGATAATGGCACATCTTTACAATGAGTTTTATACAAGCCCTCCAAAACTACAATTACTGTAGACCCGCTGTCTATCTCAAACTGGAACGGTACATTTTTAATTAGAACTGTTTCTACCATGGATGCACCTCTAAATGAACTGATGTAATAAAGCTTATCGTCATCGCCCTCATCATTCTGACCCTGGCCACCGCAATCCACCTTTACGAAATTCATTTTCGAAGACATTTTACGCAAATGGCCTTTTACGTTACACTTTTTGCAAATTTACACGCTGAGGACTTGTGATTCGTAAACCCAGAAATACCACTTGACTTTGCCTACACTTCTACGAATCTTCTTATTCGGAATCTTGAACAGGTGATCATCTGGCAAGCTCGGTTACCGGTGCCGCCGGCGGCGGCGGAACGCGCGGCCGCGGCGCTCCGTGCCCTGACATGGTTCTCCGCAGTCTACACGATCTTGCCTAGCGTAAGGCCGGCCAAATCTTTCGCGTACAGTTCTTCTTTCTCTCGTCTCAGTAGCATGCCCATTATGAACTTGTCGCGCAGTGCCTCTTCGACATTGAGAAAGCCACATTTTGCAGTCAGACGTCGTAATCTCGCCGCCCACTGAGAATGGGTTTCACCAACTTGTTGAGCGACTGCATAGAAGTTGTGACGCTCACCAAACCCGACACTCTTTGGAGTGAAGTGAGTGTCTAGAAAACTTAATAAAACTTCGTAGGGCACATCGTCGACTTCTTTGGATTTAGCCAAGTCTTACGCTAGCTTGTAGGTGCTCTCTGTGAGTGCGCTGAGTAGGATCTCCTTTCTTCTCTTGCCCGCAGGATCCGTCGATCCATTGAAATCATTAGCAACGAAATATTGTCCAATACGACCTTTGTACGTTCTCCACGTCTGTATATTGTGATCGAAACTATTTAAAATCCCGAACTGAGCACTAATATTCGACATTTTGCACGCATTTTTTTTTAATGCGGGTAGCTCGTCGCCACTGTTAAATATACGGACGGAGCTGTGCTGACAAGTGAAACGATCGCTGGTCGCTTTGCACTGCTTTATTATAAATATGCAACTGTGGTGGTGGGCGCAGCCACACATTCATACATAACAGTCTTTAGCCGAACCATTCCTTAGGTGGCTTCTGTTCTCCATACATGACTTGTGCTTGGTACAGCTGAAACAACTGTCCTGTGACTGGAATCTAAACTAGATCAAGCCATCTGAATCTCAGGCTCCTTAATTCGAACCTAAAAAAGATACTAACTAGCCAGAATTTTTAAATTCGCCTTCATCAATATCGCTAAATATATTAATAACGTATTGAAACATTTTCGGAATAATTTCTTAAAAATACATTGAAGTTGATGCTCAAAACAGGATAATCTGTGAATTTATTAACGTATTGAAACATTTTCGGAATAATTTCTTAAAAATACATTGAAGTTGATGCTCAAAACAGGATAATCTGTGAATTTATTTCATATTTAAGGGCGCCTTCAACCTAGCGCCACAGACGCGCCACTTTTGCAGACTAGACACGTACAAAAAACAGCAGTAGCACAGCCGTCGCTGCACAGACGCGCCACGCACTGCAACGCTTCTATCAGCGTCTAATTTGAAGCCGCCCTAAAAAAAAGAAGGTAGTTTGAGCGGTATTGTAAACAATATTCTGAAACCAACTGAATATTTTACAAGCAAATAAGAAACTGGTATTATTCAAGAGTAATACTGTCAAAGTTGGCTAACTATTTTAACATAGTTTTGCCTATAAATAGGAAGTTCAATGAGTATGCAGCACACAACTGCAGTACAATCGAGTAATTTACAGCCGTCGGAAGTTTCAACTGAAACTAGATTACTATCGGAGTGGGAAACAATGTACAGTTGGCTGACAACTTTGCTCTGAAATAAACTGGCTTCACTATTTACTTGCCCGTACGAGTTTGGAGTTTATTTTGTCATGCGTAGTGTGTTTTCTCCTAGGATAAAGTTGTAATTACTCATTAGGTGTAGTTTTCGTAAGTACAACGTGAAAGGAAGTCTTATTAATTTTAAGCTTGTCCAATAATGTAAGAACGTAACACGAACCTTGCTGTCAACGCCTACGGTGTCGTGTGAGAGCAAATTATCACGCGGAAATGAAATTGGAGGAGTAGGCCCGGAAACATTGTTGATTAAACTGTAAAACCTCTACCTTAGAGTAATAAACTTAAGCTAGGTAGATAGGTATGACTACACTCTGTAATTACAAAATGTCTCTTAAATATTATATCTCTTAAATATTAGTAGCAGTAGAGCTCCTTGTGAAAGAGTTCATCCAGGGAAGTACTGCCACCTTAGCTATTTCTACCGCTAAGCAGTAATGTCAGCACTACTGTGTACCCTTGATAAAATAAAAAAAATTTTAGCTATAACTTGTATTTACTTTTGGCACAAATGTTTACGTGCAAGACTTGCAAAAGTTGATAATGAATGACAAATTCGTGATAAAGTTTTTGAGAAACTTTATTAAACTTTTTTTCAAGTACGAATGATGAGCCATATATGTAGTTGTCTCTGTAACGATAGGTTTCATTGATTCATTACTGCCGTTTCAAATAATTGAGGCTATTAGCGTAAAAGTGGTGTAACCCACATTCAATATATTTTTTCTACAATACGTATACTAGTTTAAATGATACTAAAGTACTTAATTATTTTATGTTTCGATGGTTTTTGAATGTATAAAAAAATATTTAATTTTTAACTTGCAATAAATATTATGTGTAGTTTTAATAAATATCGTGCAAGAAAAGAGGACCTAACTTAATAAAAGTCGCAAGAACTGGTTATTCTTCGAGATACACAAGTTAATAAGCAAGAGACATGAAAACATTGATGTGTGCTGTTGATGTTGATCTCTTTCCATCACGATGAAAAACGAGCACGAGTGAAGTGTATGTATGTAAAACTAGTCTGTCATAGTTATATATGAATGCTTTGTAAGTTCATCATAACATTGTTATTATTATTGACACGAAGATGGAACAAGTATAAGTAAAAATTTCTTCGATCTGGCTAGACTGTAACCAACGACTTTTCGCCAATCCGGGTGTTGCGGACCGGCTAGTGGACGGGGCAGATATAAATCTTTTTAGTTATATTCTACTTTTCCATTACTCATTGTTTATGTATATTTTTGCCTATGCGTCTGTTTCTGTTTTTCTGCTTTAGCTAGTTTTTCTATAAATTATAATTTTATTATGCGCCTGATTTTCCCACTACTCCTCAACACCGGGGCTATGCTTTTCCCAACCGAACTACAGAACGAGTTAGAAAATCTTACGAATTTTTTGACGTACTTATTGCCGACCTCTGTTTTTGGTTTTACTTTTCAACATTCAATATAATATTCTCCCCAATAAAGAGTGCTGAGAGAGGAAGACTTCTCGTTCAAAGGTCTTTTGTCCTAAAATAGAAACCCTTTTTTAATTAAGATATTTTAATAAAATCGTTTCAACTAAACCTGTTATTAAAAAGCGACAAACGACATAGCACTAACAGTAATTTGCTGTAAAAGTTCCTTGCATTAGCATTAAGCCTTGCTCGAGCACAACTTGTTGCAACGTCACTTCAGCTGGGGCTCATTCTAACCCATTGAAATGTAGCGAGGGTGATAAGATGTTGCTGATACATTGCTACTTGTGAAGTTCTGTAAAATTGGAGATATTGTTCATAGCAATTTATATCATGGAATTATAGATTCGTGCACATTCCGGTAACCGATTTCAATAAAACTTGGGAAATAGATGTAATTCCACGAACTTGTGATGTCGGTTTTTTTTAAATAATAGTTATCTTTCTCTATAGAAGTAGAAGAAGTATTTAAATAAATAAATGAGTCAATCGAAAATCGACTTACCGGACCGCAATTTATCACAAATTAAGGAGTAAAATTGTGACACTCGTCGGGTGTGGTTATCAGAGCCCTGGTGTAGTTACACGTACTCCAATACTATTGCATTGTATTTGCAAAATAGTAATTGGTCTGCAGTCTGACAGTAGTGTTGCGACGAAATCATCTCGACTGCCACTCCTAGTGCTGTCGGCTTACAGTTGCAATTGAATCTCAAATGACGCCTTCGGTGGCTCAATATTTTGCACTGTGGAATTCCGTTGCTCATGTACTCAGGCAATTGGTATGGTTGTCTGGCACATTAAATACTTAAAATATTGCGTAAGCAATAAATTCAAACTAGGAAAAATGCATGTAAAAGAACAATATAGCTCTATTATTTTCAAGCTCGTGTACCCAATTTTTGTTAAATATATATATTCAGACAACAGGTCGTTCCAAAATCAGTGTACATAATAAAATAAAAGTGACTTTCCATATTGAGAACGTGTTTTTGTTAAAATTGATATTGCAGTATTTTGTTTTCACAGTTTTGGCATGTATCTACTACGTGATTTATATCGGCCCTTAATATCGAACTTAAATGAAGTTTTTAACTCAATTTAATTTTTGCAAACATTGAATTGAAAATAAAATTAGGCAAGATCTTAGATATAGGAGATATGGAAAATAACACGCAATGGACACTAAATAGTTAGTAAATTTTCTTCTCTACAAACTATACAAGCAGCCCAGCAATACGCTTAGCTTGTTCGACAAATATGTTCACAAATACTAGTTAGTACTCTGCAGTCGACAATCTAACTTATTTCATTAGGAAGCTTGGCTGTAAAACCTTAAGGCATTATACTTCGTTTATGACTAATTTCTGCCGAAAATTTACGACGGTTCAAATATATGAGACAGTAATGACGTGATGGAGGACCCTATAAAATCATAAATTTTGTTTTTTTTTTGTTGTAGCGTGCTCGTTAAGTGCTAAATCTAGTTTCATTCATTTCGAAGTTCCTTGTTTATGTCACCTAAATTAATCAATGTAAATTCTACTTCCAGACACGAATATCTTTAATAGAGTAGGTTTAAGATTAGAGTTCAGCACGCTTTTGCCGTGCGTACAGTTACGTAACATTTTTTGCAACATGGAGGGATTTATTTGAAGGTGTAAGGTGTTCCGCCACAAAAATCGAAGATTGTGGACCAGCTATTCCGAGGTGTTGCAAACTAAGTTTATCTACATTTTGTCTATTTCTATTAAACTTTGAGGCAGCTGCGAACAGGGCGTCGCGTTGACGAGGACTACGCAGTTTGACTATGACAGATCGAGGTCTTTTACTGCTCTTATCCAGTTTTGCAACTCTGACCGCATGTAGGATATCGCCATTGTTAACGGGACATTTTACTACTTCAGTCAGTTGTTCCACGGTGATAACTAAATTTTCGGTGCGGTGTTCAAGAGCACCGTTAATTTCGACGGTGTTTTCTCTATTATGCTTGTAAGAATCCGCGTTATATAAATACTGCAGGATTTGTATTGAATTGTAAATAAAAAATTGTATTGTAATTATAAAATGTACTGAAAATGCCAAAATGAAAAACAATTGTGAATAAACAAAAGAAACAAAAATAAATAAATTGCAAAGGAATAAAGAAGTATTTAACAAAAAAGAAGTTGTATGTCGTTGACAATGCTGTTCAACAAGAGTAAGTCCAATTGAAAAGTCCCTGACAGACGACGCGATACCTATATTTTCCGCTTCTAATAATAATGCAATAATAATGCAAGATGATATGGTGTTTACAGTTATTTTTACGGAGTTTATCAATAACTTTCGATAAACAAATGGTCGTGTACCAATCACTATTCACGGTAAACGATTCTTCAAAGCAACAGTAGCCACGTGGCCAGTTTTATTAAAAAAAGAAGCAAACATCCGCTTTGAGGGACTTTCCACGCGCGCCACTTTGGTTGGTTTCGGTTCATCTCGAAAGACCCATACCCTCGATTGCTGCTGTGCTTTGGGATCGTAACTATAAATCCATGTTTTGTCACCTATTACTATGTCCCATACCAAATTTGACGCCCCTTCGTTGAATCTGGTAAGCATGGCATTGCACCAAGTGACGCGATCCGTTTTTTTGAGCTTCAGTCAATTAATGTGGGATCCACTGAGAGCACAGCTTTTTGACACCTAAACGTTTGTGTAGTACTAATTGTATTTGACTCATGCCTATGCCTAAAGATGCCCGAATCTCATGATATGTCACATGCCTGTCAGAGTTGATCATACAGCGCACAGCATCGAATTTTTTTGTTGTTCACTTGCATGGTGCTTCATCACCAAAAGCAGTTTGAAGCCGAGCGAAGCTCCACTGAGCTGTTAAATTACACATAAAGTCGTAGGAAATCATACTACAAACATTTTCTTTCAGTATTATAGCGCATTTCTCATATAAAATCTTTTTGAGGTCTTCATATTGCTGATTGCATTGATTTTGCATTTATTGGGATTTGTTGTGTTATTAAGCAGTATTTTTTTTTCGACCACTCCCACTAACAGCTTAGCATGGACTATGCAATAACTGTGCAAAAATGCATGAAATGCACTAAATTTGTTTTCAACGACCACTCTAGGGTCTATTGTCAGACTTGTGATACCAGTAATTCTGATTAGATAATAAGAATAAATGTTATTTTGACAATGATTTCATGATGCTTCAAAATCGTTTTTAGAGATGATTTTTGGTTCATTTTTTAAAAATTCCTATTAGTTTTTATTTAAGTTGTTCCTTTGAGCTCTTATTATATATAATATTTTTATGTATAATATTGAGTCTTTCCTTTAATGCCAATAATAGTTCATTAAAAATCTTCCTAATAAATTGGGGTCAGTGAGGACCGCATGCTGGTAGTTGTGTGATTTTGTTCGTGCTAGTAACTAAGGGTCAAATGAAATCGTGAAATTGAATGAAAAAATACGTGTACTTGATACTGAAAAGGCACAATTAAAAAATAATTGGAAGTAATTCGGAGGCCTATCATTACAGAACTCGTCAGTAAAAATATGGCGAAATATATGCTACAAAATGCGCGTTTTTCAAAAAACACCGGGTTATCAATTTCCAAGCTACTAGACGAGGCATTCCCCCAAGAAAGAAAAAAGAAACGAAAAGAGAGAAAATAACAAGTAATTTGTCAAGGGCAAAGACGAAACGGAAAGTATGCGATAATACGTAATAACAGACTATGTAGATGGGAAGGAATATATTGAAGAATCATCATTAAATCAAACCGCTCGACAATCCTACCGCGTGACAGCGAAACGGAAACAAACAACGCCAGATGAAAATAGGTTAAATACCTCAACAATAATACCTACAACAAAGAAATAATATTTCATACAACCTCAAACCGTGCCTATATATCAGAGACCAGCGCCTCTGGTTCTTTTCGACAATAACTTAAAAATTTTCATACAAAATATACAAAGTATTAACAATAAGACGCATATACTTGAAAACTTGCTAAATGAACTACGGTATGAAGTGTTATGCCTATCAGAAACCTGGATTACGGAAGGGTGGAAAAAACTCGTAAGCGTTGAAAAGTACGTTTTCACCGCGTCTTACAACCGACGTTACCGCAAAGGCGGAGGCGTAGCTATCCTAACTCGCAAAGGATAGCCTATAAACAATTGGTTGAGTTGGAAGAATTGACTGTAGAATATGTCATAGAATGTTGCGCCATAGAAATACCAATCAAAATTTGATTGTATTAATAAATATTTATAGAAAAGACCGTGACACAGATATATTTTTTATGTGTTGGATAAAATAGTAGAAAAGGTTAAAAAATGTAATTCCAATAAACATATAATAATTACAGGAGATTTTAATATTGATGTAAATGCGAAAAAATGCAAAATGTACAATAAATTATGCAACACTCTGCTGGCGTGCAATTTACATCAGATAATAAACGAGCCAACACGCGTAACGCACAACACGTCCACATGTATAGTTTTGTTATTTACCACTAATAAATACTGCAGTGTCTCGGTGCTCGAAAACGGCATCTCTTACCATAAAAGTCTAGGGTATAAATTCTTGACTATGGAAATAAACCTAATGAACAAGCTTATTATACAAATACAAACGCGTAAAAATATAAACACTTGGTCAACACCAGGTCTAAAAAAATCATGTAGGCACAAACGACTTCTAAGAATTTTAGTAAACTATACAAATAATTGGGTCTGAAAACACATTTTAACTATCAAAAAACGTTAAACAAGTACATAAAATAGCGAAAAAAATGAATTACACTAAAAGAATGGAGAAATGTAAAAACAAAACGAAAACAATATGGAATATGAAGTAAAAAACAGCAATACAAACCAAAATCATGAATCTATAAAACTTACTCATGGATCCGTAACAATTGAACACTCCTTGGACGTGACAAATACTCTTAACGATTATTTTGTGTCAATAGGTAAATCATCACAAGAGCTGGTAAATAATGTGAACACCACCTGTCAAACTACATCATTTGTAAATACCGACAGCCCTGTTAGTTCCATTTACCTACGGCCCGTAACTGAACGTGAAGTCCTTGCATTACTCCAACAGCTACCGAATAAACGCAGTTGCGGATATGAGGAAATATCTAATGTATTAATAAAATTTGTGTAGACCAATTGACATGCCCATTGACATTAATTATAAATCAATCTTTTGACGAAGAATGTTTTCCAGAAAAGCTTAAATTATATATTAGGCCTATATTCAAGGAGTGTGGAAAGAAGGATAATACAAATCACTATCGGCCAATCTATAATAGATAATTCTTTTGGCCGCCTACTTTAAAATTTACTGTTATCTAAGTGCTACTACTTTGTAGGTAATACTTGAATGATTGTAAATAATTAACATAATATAACTTAACATATCGTAATACAAATCTAGTTATACTTGGAATTTTAAATTAAATATAAATAACATTATGTATAACAATGAATAAATAAATATATGTACAAACAGTAATAATAATACATGTTAATCAATTATGTTCAAATCTAAAATGTATCTTAATTTTAATTCTATTCTTAATTTTAAGTGTTATTTTCTACAACCTTACGGGGTATCACATGAATGTACCTACTAAAATAGTCCTAAAGTTATAAATCTGTACCATCCATCCACGTGAAATGCAAAATAAATAAATAAATCGCAAAGATCTGAGGGGCACTGCCACTGCGCCCATCATCCTGAAACATAAGTTGATAAGTACCATGTGCTTGAAATTTCACCAGCATTCTTACCGTTCAAAACGTACGCAGTGATGCTAATATTAATGCTTGGCGGAGAAATAGGTAAGGTGGCAATATTTCCATGGACGAATTCTTTCACAAGGAGCTCTACTGCTACTAAACGCTGAAACATCAGACGTAATTGAAAACTTTTTAGACTTCTCCAATATTATTCACATAAATATTCTTCAACGTCAACATAATGATTAGCTATTCCCAACTGCATGGATTGAAAGTAGTCGAGTTGTGTTACAATTAACAGAATAAAAATCTCTCGACTCTTCTACCGTAGCGACTGTATTTACCTAAAAATTATAAAATGAAATTGGCTCAATGGTAGTTACTATTCGAACCAGAGGTACTAAACTAAGGCCACGACGAGACTTTTTAATAATAATATGTTTTATTTCTCGTTATTGGTTGACACAAAAATATAGGTACCTACTGAAGTCAAACTGTTGTAAGAGACGCTGCAAATTGGTCCAACGAGGTACGCATAAAAGCTGGCAAAGGTTTGCTAAGCTCATAAGCTTTATTTATTATTATATCGTGCGAAATTATTCTCTTTGGCAAATCCCTACACGTACGACACAATTTCATTATGTCGTAGCTTCAATGCAAAGATGGATGTAATCAGTCGGAAATTTTAGAGGTAATGAAAAGCTTTTTTTGTTGATTACAGATTACAACGGTTCATGGACTTATTGAAGACGATACTTGGCTGAAATGTAAGTGAAATATATCGATTCTTTGAACCATTTTATTGGTTACAGTGAATAAGTTACACATTGACTTACAATTATATGGACGTCGGGTCCGCGCTAAAAAGTGTCCGAACTTATAGGGCGTTAAAATCGTATACAGAGCGTCATTCACGCTTTAGTCTTCGTTTGTTCGACTGACAGCGAAGCAAGCAAAATTAGACAGTACTGCGATGACATTACAATTTAAATTCAACGTTTTAGCTGTTTCATATTCATTTACATGTCACTACGTTTAAATAGGTTGACTTGGGACATTTTTTTTGTGGTTTTTGTATTAGACCCGTCGTCCATTTATTTGTAAGTCAGTGAAGTTACAGGACTAATTTTGTTATCAACTGAAATTGATTTTTCAGAGCAAAGGCGAAATCCTTTTTTCGTTTATTACACTCTTGAAAGTAAATTGAGAAATGTTATAGATTAATGGACGTTCCTTGGTGCGACCCTGTGTCTAAAGCTTAACCCCAAGGAGACTTGCATTATTTCCACTAACTGGGTTATTATTGTTCTGATATATTATTCAGGATTGTTCGCAACATCTGAATGTTAGCCAGGGCTGCCACTTGGGCGATAAAGATGCATAATGCGATTTAGCTGTTGGCAGATAACAGAATCCGAAAACCAATAGCATTCTGTTCATACATTGTCTTTTATTGAATTTTATATGCGCTCTTGTTGGCTTGCATTTATTCAACAGGTAGGAATGGAGATGTGAGAAATGTGTTCTCACATTTGCGTTTTAGGATTTGGAATCTAGAGAAACTGTAATTTTTATTTTACAGAATATTCAATGCGATATTATATAATAAGCATTCTGCATTTTTATCTGCTTATTAATGTATACATACTCGTGAACAGCCAGACGGTCTAAAAATGAAATGTGGTCACCACAGCCTACGAACATAGGTGATTAGTTAAGAAGAATCCTTATTATTAGGGCTAAGAAAGTTTGATTCCATTGGTTCTCTCTACTTATCAATAATTATAATAAATAACCTGTATTGCTGTTACATTATTTTACAAATATTACAGGACAATTGATTTATGAAATAACCATTCAAAAATTAATATTAATATTATTAATATTTAAAATTCTACCTATCGGTCTGGAATAAAACCATATTATTATAAAAACAAGTAGTGTAACTCCATACAAACGCAGCAGCGTAGCTTGTAAGTGTGCACGCCGGCCGCGAACCTTGGGGGCTACTCTCGATCTCCGTATGACATACGTCCGAAACAATTATTGTCAAATAAGTAATATTCGACAAAATTAAAAGACAAGTATCCAGTATGAAGCTTCATTTGCATCACGCGTCTTTTCATTTTGTCAAGTATTGCTTATTTGGCAGTAATTGTTTCGGACAGATGTCGGACGGAGATCGAGAGTAGACCCCCTTGTACGGACGCCCACATTCGCATATTCTCGCGAGGTATTCGCGTTGCATAGCGCGAGTTCGTTGCGCGCCATTCATTATTGAATTAAAGCGACTTCAGAACTTAAAAAATATATCAAATAGTAGGCGTGTTTATTGTTGTGTTTATGTTGTTGTTTGAACAAGTGTGCCACAAGTTGACAATTATTTAGTACTTCAATACTATTTCATAATCATACTCCCGTAATCGAAATACCAATCTGCGATGTTGGTATAAGAATATCTATTTGTACCTCTAAAGCTCTGCATTTGACAAAGTTTATTTGAATATAGCATGACAATACTGTAATGCATACCTTTTTTTCAAATTATATATATAAAACAATGTGACAACCCTATACTCCAAGTACATGTTACCTACATGTAACTCGCCGAACAGAGGCGGAAGTTGGACTACTTGTATTCACGTACGATGACGAAATAGTTTTGCTTTATCATAGAACAGTGGTACTCATAGGTATATCTATTATATGATTTATAATGTCAAAAATAATAAATAAATAAATAAATAATGTTTTAATTTTTATAAATCACAACTAATAATTTGGTTGCAATATTTTTTATAACTCAAAGTTATACAATAACAAGATTATCCTGCCTTCTAAACTAGGGGATCCTGTATCTTAAGAGGCAGATGGCGTGTAAGCTGTATAGAGACGGCATAGTAAGTAATGAGTATCATATTAAATCATTTATAGAAATATATCCTGAAAGATTTACTTACATGGATTGTTGTCTACAAACATAGAAATTTCGAAAATCACTTTGTTCTTCTTTTGTGAATGATATTTTTGTATGCTACAGAATGTGCTCGATGGCTATAGAACACCCAACTGACTCACGACTAACAGACATGGAAAGAAGTTGCATCTTTGCGCCAATAACTAAAACAAAAGTAGCACAGCGATCATCACTTTACAAAACACAAACAACGGCTTGCAAAACGAATTCTTTTTAGAATAAATTATGTGTCTCAACGTTTGCTTCACAGTAGTTTACGTTAATTTCTTTCCAGCTTTACTGACACAAAAATGTTTTATCAAATACTTTTTATTGCAGTGTTGTATTGTAGCATAAAGTTGAAATAGAAGAAAATAAAGAGTACCTATTTTAAATTTGCACCTGGTAATCGCTACTATAGTTTATTCCTGATTCAAAATGGACGAACTTTTTTACATCGAGCTCTACAGCTACACTACTGGATATGCTGTTGACGTATTTATATTTGAATAATTCATAACATGCTTACGAATAAGTACGATACATTTACGTCTCGATCGTAACGATTATTTAAAAGCGTAAAAGTTTGCTCTTTATGTCCTAGGTTTGCATATCAAGAATTGTTAGAAATGTTAATTGTCGATAAAATTTTGGCATTTTCGAGTATCGACACCGATGTTTTCAGTCTCGGGAATATCGAGAGTTTATCGACACTTAAGTCACTTAATTAATAATAATAAATAATACATTTATTTCAGATTTACATCCATGTGTGTTAGTATAACAAGGATCTTATGAGCTAGGTTAGTAACATCACAACAAATATTACAAATTCTCAAGTATGAGGAATAAGGGAGAGCTGACAAATTTCCCTAACTTCTCATGCCTTGCGATAAATGTGACTTTGTCCGCTGGCTGAATATTGGGCTGTCATTTTTATTTGTAATTACTCAGTATTCAAAATCTACTAAACCAACTGTCATTTTTTATTATCTGGTTGCGTGGACATGGCAACATTGTAGAATGGAGTTTAGTATCTGTGGAGATTGAAAAACGATAGCGATAAAAACAGATCCTCTCCATCTGAAATTATAATATTATGCGCCTTTTCGTTTCTTACGTGACAGCTTTTAAATTTGTTAATAAAGTACTTAAAATCGCACGTCTTGACTTAATTTTGTGACTTTTGAAATAGTATCGAAATTTTCGTTTTTCCAGGGATGATCGAGATCGCGCCATCTCTGTTTTTTCCGGAACGCGAAAATGCAACGAGGCTGAAAGCTCATGTACGACTTGTGCCATTAAATGTTTTAGAGTTCTGTGCACTATAGTTTACAAATATCACACGCATAAAGATCTGTGTAGTCCTCTACACGCATTGCAGCCAATGTGGTTAAGTCTCCGCTTAATCTTATGACAATACCGGTGGACGAATACGGGTTGATAATAACGATGCCTCAATTGGCGGTGATTACGTACATACATATACTTCACGCCCTTTTCTCATCAGAGCAGGCAAAAATAACAGCCATCCTCTTATTACAATCCTGAAACACATTTTTCGCCTCATTAATATGTATCAGTGCTTTCATACACGCTCGTCGGTTAAGGGTATTCTAGATATGGTCCTTCTATAGAACCAACTAACATTCCCCTTAATTCGTCAATTGTCTTTATTTCAATCTCTCCACATCTGAACATTGGAATCATCCAGACTTTTCTTTCTCTACCTTTGTCAATACATCTTCTTCCACGCAGCAACATTCTCTTGTCACTCTGATCCATAATTTGTCTCTCAGAGTCACTCCTGCCATACATCTCACAACCCTTATTTTCTTGTAATTATTCTTCTAAACCTAATATTGAGTCTCAATCATAAAGTATAGGAACTAGTACCCCTCTCTGCACAAAGAGCGTTTCCTTTACAAACACTTTCCGGCTGTTTATGAAGACATGTAAAGTCTCAATAATTAGATTGACGGATTAAAATGACGATTTTAGTGAATAGTACCTACTAGTAATTCATGGACTCGTTGATCGATAATATAAATTAGTATTATTTATGGTAAGGATTAGGCTAATAGAAGTTGTGCCCAAGATTTCAACTGATGGTCACAATATCACCGGCCCTAACTACATAAAGGCTTGTAAGCTTAACACTACGAAGATTCTATTTGTGTTTATTTGGGGAATTTTCCCAATCGGATTTGAGTGTGGGATTCGAGATTTCCTAAATCTATGAGGTAAACATGGGTAAGTCAACCCTTGTGGATGTTTAATTCTTTTCGTTTACGTAGGGAGAGGATTTAATATGTCTGATGTTACAACACATATACAGTTTACCGCGGATCACCTTTCTGTCGGGAATATTTAAGTTAATATTAACTTTAAGTAATTCAATTTTATTAATAATTTTTAATTCTCACTACTACTCTTACACTACTTCTTTCTCTCTTGTCGCGGTGCTCAAGGGATATAAACGTGCTTTTTTAATAAGAATTTTATTTTTCAATATACCAGTAGTAATCCAGCAACCTGTACGAACAATAAATAGCTGCCTACATTGGTCCTTCGAGCCGGATCTGAACCAGAGACCTGTGGATAGAAGAGGCACTTTCGACAATTTGGTTGTTGGAATATCATGAAACCTTGTGTGCTCTCTAACGACCATTCCTTTGAACGAAAACTTTGAACACACTATCAAATTTACTGTTGATGACATATATATAATAAAAGTAATGACATATTGATCATAAAGAGTAGTAGAGTAGTAGTAGAGGTAGTGGTCCATTGAGGAATGGTGGCAATTTAGAGATCGATGGTTTAAATCTCTGTGGTGGCATGTACCTAGGACTTTAATGTTAAACTGCTGAATAATAGAACGGAACGTACAATACGTCATCGAGCGAAATATAATCATTGTTCTCTAGTACGATTCGGCCAATGAATTTACTTGAAAACATTTATACGAATGAATAGGAGTTGATTGTTAAAAGTAGTCGTTTGCTGTGCACCTTGTTGAATATCTTAGTATAAATACAACATTTAATTTCTAAGACACACGTATTTGTGAATTTTTAGTAGCAATACCTCTGAGAGTCGTTGAAGGAAAACATCGTGATGAAACTAACATCTCGAAGGAGTTTCATAACGCGTGGAAAATACGGTCTCAGTGACGTAGTGTGACCTATACCTTCTCCGTAGACTCCTCTAAGTAGAGGGGATCTCTTAGATACGTACATTGGGTGGTTGATGATGATTACTACATTAATAGTTCAAGTAAATACTGAAATTACATATGAGGTTAGAATATAGTCATGGATATATTCAGAGGCATCGGATATATAACCAGAAATAGAGACGAAATGTCATTTAATTTGTTTGAAAACTATTCTGCCAAATCATTACGTGTCAATTGTTTCATTTCAAATCGTCCAGTTTAACTTGAGCTTTGATATAATGGACGAAAATTGAAAAATTACATATTTAATATTTACTTACTGATGAAATGTGATTCCGTTTGTATTGTAATTGAATGTTTTGCCGATTTTCCCACCACCGAATGGAGCAGCCCCACTGCTAGAGATATTATATTTATTACAATAAATATAGAATATTTTTGGAATATACGGAGACGTACACAGAGGTCAGTTGTTGTTGGCGCTGTACTATTTCAGCTTTCTAATTTATGATTTCAGCGCAAACGAGAGTTAATATTTAAAATGTTATACTCGATGTTTAGAGGAAAACTAAGAAACGATTGAATTATGATAACAACGTTCATAACGTTATCACTGGCCACATATACCAAAACGTAGAATCGAAATCAAAAGACGATTGAAATCATTCTTATTTCAAATTAAACGTTCAGGTATATGTTCACAATATGTGGCCAGTGGTCTATATGAACGTTGGTATAATAATTAAAATTTTTATGCGTTTCTCTAAATATGTCAATGAGTCTTGTTAAGCAATTGTTTTGTATGTAGTCAAAATAAAAATAATGAAAACATTATGTTTCGAAATGGAATTTCAGCACAACATACGTCAAAACACAACATCAAAACAACACAAAATAACACGAACCATGATATTAATTTTTTTGACATTTTCTTTTAACGAATTCGAACCCTTTCATAGCGAGCCTTTTACGAAAACAATTAATATGATTTATTACATAAATAAAAAAGCCTTGAAGCCATTTTGGCAGGGTTTTGGCTTTAGCTATAGTCGACTTTTGTAATAAAATTTGATTTATATAACTTTGAATTCCTGAAGACGGGAACTGCATTCACAATAAGTTCGAAAAGGCTATAAAGGCCAAATTATTTTTAGAATTCAATTAATAAGAACAATATATATTTTACTCAGACTGAAATAGTGTTGTATAGAATCAATAATGTGTCAGAACAACACACCAAGTATTTGGTCTCAAACTAGTTCCCTAGTTTGAGACCATATACTTGGTGTGTTGTTCTTTGTACTATGAGCTTAAAGAAGAGTAGTGCCAGATTTTTTATTTCATGATATATATACAATTTCACTAGCACCCTTACCCTTCAAAGCCGAAACGCAGTAATGGTCACATTATTGCTTGGCAGCAGGAAAGGCGCTCTACAGCAGGTCTCCTCTAGGGAGAGTGGTGAATTTTAGCAGAATCCCACGGACCGGCATCGATGGGATAGGGTGTATATACATAGGTTTTTAGTGGGTAGGCCTCAGAGGATCCATCGGGCGAACTTTTATCGCCGGGTGGGTCCACAAAGGACAGTCTCACATAACCGTGGCATGCCATCACTCGCAGCAGAGTATGCGTAACACATTTTCCTGTAAAAAAATGTGTGCGCTACTGCGTGCTGGGAACGTCATACGTTTTCCAAGGCATGTATTACATAGTGTTATTATTTTCTTGTATTTTTCTAACAAATTGATTATTAATATTGTTACAAAAGCTCGAATAAATACAAAGAAATATTCCTTTAATCCAACTGGACTCAAATAAGTCTCTATTGCCTCAATGTAAATGTGCAAGATACAATGCAATAAGGTTATCTGTTGTACATTCGATTACTCTAAATAGACTTGCTTTAATGTTCTGTGTTATCTTTGTAATGTGCAATGAAGAAATTTCATTCATAAAAACACTGAGATAGACGCGAACGCTATGTATGACCTTTAACCCTTTCTTTAGACAAGACCCGTGTACAGCAATAGGCCGTTGATGCTGATTTGAAACAATGTAAAGTTGTGTCATATCTAACCCTAAAGAATGAAAAGGGTGTCGGACATCCTCACAATGGTAACGCTTAAAAAAGGGTCACGACGTCTATAGCCTCCAAGTCGTAAATCTGAAATGCCATAACTGTTACTGAGCGGTGCTATTAAAATACCACGGATTGCATTTCATTTGAACACCGGTCATTAACGCTTTGAAAAATTGCTTTTAGTTCTATTTTAGTCCGTAGACAGAGGAAATTTAATTGATTTCATTTATTATTTTTGTGTTTTCCTTTTATGACAACTTTTTATTTTGTAATTTGTTTTACAAAGGTAACAAAATAAGCGGTTGCTCGAGTTTATGGCATAATTTATGTCATCAATTTGTAAATTAGTTAAATTATTATTTTCTTTTATAATACCAAGTGACGTTAAATAAAAATAGAACAAAGTGTTCGATTGTTCTGAATTAAACATAGGGACACAAAGGAAAACAGCAAGTAGGACAGGTCAGCTAAAGTAAACTGGGAGACAGGCCAGCTAAAGTGGGATGCAGGAGTATCGACCCGGCTATAGGCGAGAAGGTCTATTCCATTCCAGCAATAGCAGGGAACAACCAAAGCAATTTAAAAACGTTATTGACCATTTTATCCGCTTGCCTGAAAAAGCAATTGTGTCATTCCAATTGCCAGCAATAAAAACAATTAATTACGTACTTGGCAACATAATTCTGCTACCTTAAACAATTTTTAATTATCACAAATGCGACTGCTCCAGTAACATTCCGAAACATCACTTGCAAGCACGTGATGGGACCAGCACACCTTTCCCGTGGGATCGTCTTTCGTGTTAATGAAAATCGGTAAATATTATTCCCTACCTTTGTACAATTAATTAGACTGCAAAAACTACGAAAAAATATGCTGATAGCCTCTTATCAGAGAGCTGAAAAACTTATCTTCGCTATTCTTACCATTATTATAAAATAATTATAAAACCTGAAACCCATCAAACTACGAAGCCCTCAGTTTTTATATGAAAAACATAAATTATTCTATATAGGTATAGCATTAAATTTAAACGTGATATTTTTCGTTATAATGTAATCACTGCACATATTATTGTGTACATTTTGATGTATGTACACGGGGCCTGGGGAGGACAAAGGGTTTATTACAAATGCTTGAAGTCTTCAGTTTGAATTAATAACATAGTGACAAGTCGTGCATCTGGTGGTAAGCGACATGCTTGACCATAACACTTGCAGTGCCACGCATAGTTTTAAATCACAAAGATCTGAGGGGCTCTGCTACTGCGCTCGTCACCCTGAGACATAAGTTGACAAGTCCCATGTGCCTGCAATTTCGCCAGCACCCTTCCTCTTGAAAAGCGAAACGCAGTTATGCTTACATTACTACTTGGCGGCAGAAATAGGTAAGATGTAGGTGGTATAGTATAGTGTAGGTGTAGTGTAATATACGAGTAGTATAAATATAAGAGTCCTGTAATTATGAAAAATGTATGTGTAAGTTAGACTATATATATAATTTATTATGTAATTTAGATTGCACATTGGCAAACACGACACTCGTTATTTCTAAATTGTGTCACTGAATGTTATTGAGGTCGATTAGGTATCCAATATTTCGAAAGGGATCAAACTTTGTTTGTTTTGTATGGAATACGCTTGCAATACTGTTTCGATGATTTTGATGGCCTAGTCGTTTGTATAGTAAGCAATGAATGAGGTTGGTTCCTGATTGGATTCCCTGCTAAGGCTGTGGGCTCGTTGCACATAGAGAAAGTCGTAAAAGATCTTTCATAGATCTCCCACAGGTGACGCTACGATAAAATAACAATAAAAAAAGTCGTTTTATTAAAAACAAAGATCTGTAACAAGCACGTAGAGAAATTCGTCAGGTCTGCTGCTTATTCCGTAGCTTAATTGGGAGGTTAGCATAGCCCCGGTATGGTGAGGATGCTGGTTTCCAGCCAGATCGAAGGACGTTTTCTATGTGATTGTTCGATCTTTCTATCAATAATAACAAGCAACTAGTGGAGTATTTTCACAAAACATATTACGAATATCATGGTAGTAAAAAATCATGATATTCAATAACATTTAGTATCTACGGTATTGCAAAGGCCGGGAAGTAAGGGGTTGCTGGACGAGTATGAGTTAGAATACGAGTCAAGCAATCCCCATTCCCGTCGAGGTATGTATAGAATTTTTCTCAAACAATGTGAGAAAATAATAAAAAACTAAAGAGAGGAAGATGTATAGTAGAAAAAGTAAAAACATATTAATTAATATTAAAAGTAATATTTGACGTGTTAGGACAATTGCTAAAACAAAATGTTACTGTTTCTTCAGGCACATTAATATAGTAGTCTACTGAACTTCTGATGATGTGTCTGAATGTGTATCTATTACTATATTTTTCGTTATCACTCTTCTCACTAGCACTTATTTTCGTGATCAAAGTACAAAAAAGATGAAACACAGAAGAATACCTACTCACTTTAAATGTTACCGCCATTTTCTGCTTGTTTTTTTTTTAAGTAAGCGACGGTACAGGTAGGTATATTTAATTCTCGCAATTATGAACACTGGATAGTTAGCTGTATGAGCTTTTCTTTTGCCCGTTTACATAGTTCATTGAATGAATAAATGAAATATTCTTTATTGCACATAAAATTACAATTAAAATACAATACAATAGCTTAAGTATAATAGTAGTAGAAAGTTAATGTGCAACAGGCGGGCTTATTGCTATGTAGCAATTTCTTCCAGGCAACCTTAGGATAGACATTTCGGATATGCAAAAGGGGTGCAACCAAAGAATATCATCATAAGTACACTAAATAATAAGTAATAATAAAAATATATACATATCCATAGGTAGATATACATATACATACAAATAACAATCATATTATTAATACATACATAACAATAAATACACAATAATATTAAATGCTTATATACTTTTAATAGAAAAAGAAAAATGAAGTACAAATGTAGGAAATAAATGAAAGGATAGTAGAGGACAGACGAAATTTAGGAGTTGAGGAAGTGATCCTTGACACGTTGTTTGAAGGAATCAAGAGAAGGGGATCGTCGAATCGGTTCAGGGAGAGAATTCCACAATATGATCGCAGAAATGGTAAAAGAGTTGGAATAAAAGTTAGAGGTATGAGAGAGCAAGTTAAGTAAGAGAGTATCAGAGGAGCGAAGGGGACGACAGAGTGTAGAAGAGTGGAAAGTAAAGCGATCTTTAACATAAGAAGGCGTAAAGGGATAGAACAGAATTGAATAGAGAAGTGAAAGAATATGAAGATCTCTACGCCGATGGATAGGCAGCCATTTAATTTGTGCGCGAAATTGGGAGACATGGTCAAATTTACGTAGTCCGAAGATGAACCTAACACACATATTTTGGAGCCGTTCCAATTTATTGAGCAAAGTTACTGACAAATCTGGGTAGCAAACATCTGCATAGTCCAGTATCGGGTGGAGAATGCTCTGGGCCAGAGTAATTTTGGTTTTAGTCGGCAAAAAGTTTTTAAGCCTTCTCAGAGAGAAATGCGCACCAAACACCTTCCTGCTAACCTCAGCAACTTGTGGCTTCCAAATCAGACATTTATCAAAAATTACCCCCAAATTCCTGACTGTATCCAAATAAGGAATACAGACACTATCGAAAACCACGGGAGGTAAGGAGTCTAGATTTAGACGAGAATTGAACCAAGTGCTACCTATAATAATCGACTATGTTTTGGATGGATTAACTTTAAGGCCTGACTCCATTGTCGAATGGATTCAAGGTCCACTTTGGTAGTATTAATGGCAGGTGGTAAGTCTTGAATAGACGACTGGGTGTAAATTGGAGGTCATCAGCATAAAGATGATAAGAAGAAGTGAGGGATTGTGTGATAGAGTTAATACACAAAGAAAATAAGAGAGGAGAAAGGACGCCACCCTTTTCCATACCCAAACAGATGTCATCAGTGATTTTCGTGAGTGCAGTAGTCGTACTATGACCAATGCGGAAACCAGACTGGAGAGGATTGAAAAGGTTGTTCCTGTTTACGAAATTAGTCAACTGACAGTGAACAAGCTTTTCTAGGACTTTCGACAGGAAAGGAAGAATCGAAATAGGATGGTAGTCTGAAGGGAAGTTTGGTTTAGTTTTTTTCGGTAATGGAATGACATAAGCGTCTTTCCAGGCAGAGGGGAAAACACAAGTAGAGACAGATTTATTAAGGATTTTAGTTATGACGGGAGTGAGGAGATCGAGGAGCGGAGTGATCATATTACGACTAATGCAATCACTGCCTACAGCATTGGAAGCGATAGCTAAAACGTTCATTATTAGTAGGTAGATTAAAAAGTTTAGAGAAGAGGACAGTAATGGATTTTCATACTTACTTTGCAGGCCTTTGCCGGGAAGCAATCGCAAGGTCCATAAATGACAAACTTTCCGTGTTCGTTTTTTGAAAGCAATGCAAATATTTCCGAACATATTTGAGAAAATATATATTTTCTAAATTCATTCTGGTCTGGTCATGCTTAAGATAGTGACCTAGAGTTTCCTAGTTCCCGAGTTTAAGACCAGGTTATTAGTGTACTTGTCTGGCACTGTATTATTATTATTGTTATTATGACTACCTTCTTTAAACTCTGGAGACCTACAACAACCTCTTAAAACAATATTACTTTAACCTTACATTCACTTTTCGTACCGTAACGCGCTTCAAGTAAGCTTGATGACGCGACTTTAACATTAAAGTAATATTGCTCTTACGTCAAATTTAACAATCTTAAAATAGTTACACGGATGCAATGGAAACAATATTATTTTCAGTTTTATGGTCTTAATATTGATTTATAAGATTATTATATATTTATCTACGATAAAACGATTCGGAATATCAAAAAAGAAAGAGATGGCGTTACATATTTCACATTTTTATCTATAACGTAACGTTCGCGTTATCTTTTTCCTATTTTTAGTAAGGAATAGACAATATTGGGAAATCATTCGTTCTTTCAATCACTTTTGCAATAATACATTACTTGGTTGACAGGTTCGTCACGGTACGAATTGATACGAATTGAGCAGGCATGAGTAATAATAATAAATTGTTTATTGAATAACTTATCGTACAAAGGAATAACTTAAGACTAATTAAGCGTATCAACGTAAAATATAACACATATACCTGAACTACGAGAATCCTGTATTTCAGGTAAAAAGTAGATATATTATGATTAAATTATAAACAAAAAATAAAATAACTAAACAATAAAACGCAAATCATATACCTATACGCTTAAATTAGACAACATTTATTTTGGGATAATTAATAAATTCTCTGTATCATCGTAGGACATGTTTTGAAGGAATTCTTGTAGAATTTTGTAACCTTTATGTAACAAAAATGTTATATGGCCTATTTGGCGTTTATTAATTTATTGTACAAAAATGGCCCAAGTAATACTATAATAAGCTTACCTTAAGCTTACATTGAAATAAGATTGTTTTTGGAAAGGTTATGGTAGGTCCCCAGGAACTAAATCTTTCCAGCACTTATCACACTATCGCAAAGAGAACTTTGAGCAAACTTTGCTATATTTATTATACTGAAACCTGAATCGGACATTTGTAGCGAAACGAAGTTTCTTAGTCGTGACGATCACTGATTGACATTTATTTATTTTATTTATTTATGCATGTGTATGTACAATAAAAACTGAAATCATTAATTTCAAATTGTATAGTCCACAGACATGTATACAAAGTTAGTACTAATGAATAAATGTTAACATTTTTTTTTATAGTAATAAGTGGCGGGACAAACAAGTCGTGTGCTCGACACTCTTGTCTCTAACAGTTGCAGTGCCACTTAGAGCTTTAAGTCACAAAGATTTGAGGGGCACTGCCACTGCGCCGCACACCCTGAGATATAAGTTGACGAGTCCCATGTGCCTGTAATTTCACTAGCACCTTTACCCTTCGAAACCGGAACGCAGTGATGTGAACATTACTGCTTGGCGGCAGAAACAGGTAAGGTTCACAAGAATCTCTACTACTACTAAAAACATCTAGTGAACAATATTTGAAATATTTGAAGTAATAACTAAAATCCAAGTGTTAATCTTAACACATAATGTTTCTTATGAAGATGGATGGTTACGAAAAAAATCTGACTCATAATTTGACTTGTATTACTGTTTTTCACTTAACACTTAGATTTTAATCCCGGCCGTTACACACGTCTTGCAAGTTTCTAGTCGCCATAGGAAGAGAGGACCACAGAGTGGCGGTCACTAAAGACGCACCGTAACACGTACAAAATGCTTAATTACGGGCACCCGAGGCGGCTCACCTAAGGCACTAGGCTTATAGAGAACCGGATGAAGTACGTACAAACGTACTGATTCGGGGTTAGGACCTGACTTAGATGGTCCCTGTGCGGTCATAGTGCCCTTCCCGTATAACAAAAAGGTTGATAGGGAGGGGCACTATAAACAAAACTTATGTAGAAAGATATGGGACTGTTAAATATTGGACTTTCTGAATTCAAAGCGGTATAATAAAGTGACAACTTGTACTAACAGAAACGTTTCGGAATACCTAAAGGGAGAGAGAGAAAAATATATGTTGTAGCATTTATGTTACAGGCTATATATAAATTTATTTTCGATGTCACGTTATCGTCAACTGTTCTTTATACGTTACTGAACGTGCAGTACACAGAAATCCAATTTAAACTTGGTTCAGCGTATGAAAAACTCCGATTATTAGTTTGTGAACATACTGCGCCGTTTCTCGTCCGAAATTGTCCTCGTATTTACTCTCGTACCGTGTGCCACTAACACTTCTGCAATATAAAAAAAATCTTAAGATAATAATATTTGGTTTGGGTGCTATTGAAGAGTCAGGAAGACCAAAGAAAAAGACGCCAAAAGCAAGTGCATTTAAATTTAGAATTATTCCAAAACTTAACTGCTAAAGTCTATATAAAATATGTACAAAATATTCTATGCAACTGTTGCATAATGAGGATTCTTAAAGTCTAGTACCGTGTTTAGTAACAGTAACGAGATTTTAAGATAACTACGTAATGATTGCATACAATACTTTTTCTACGAGTAATTTATACATATTTGGTTAACAATCCACGACAACAAAGTCAAACGATAGTTAAACAAACGTTACCACTTAAAAAAATCAAAGATATAGAATAGAAAAGTCCGTGATTGGTCAAGTACCGCTAATATTTTAACCAATCAGTGTGATATTTGGTATTGTTTTTAAATAGTTCTTTTTTACCGAGTTCTTAGGTTTTCGCGATTGTTAAGTATATTAAATGAATCTATTTTTACGGATCTAAATTAGTTATTTTTTGCCATATGAATACGCCTTTGTACCTGTTATGTGACATTCTGAGAAATTATTTAATATAATAATTTCAATTTTAATAATTTTAAAATTACAGTGACGTTATTCTGTTCAGAAACTCAGTGATACTTTTAAGGAGACTCATAAAAATAATTAGCAAAAATTTTTTTTTTCCATCCTCTAAGACAAAATAACGACGTTCTTTTTTAAAATTTTCAGTCTAGTACGAATACCATAGAAAATAGAAGTTTAGATCAGAACTAAAAAGACCGAATTTGTGATATGGCGAAATTATAATTCACAGATTACAGTGAGCAGAAGAAGATTTGTAGCGACTGAAAAAGAATCGTAAAGCCCAAAATCACAGACAATAGCTGCAATAGATTTTCGAGGTTTTACAACGAAATTTGAAATATACTCATTATTTTTCATGTTTTATAATTTCACTGCTGAGTATAATAAATAATTTGTAGGCTGCATAATAATTACAACTTGTTTCTGAAAAAAAAACCGGCTTCAAAAGTTTTCTTATTTGCTTTCGCTGTGTTCGTTAGAAAGGTTATACACGGTGAATTTTAGAAGCGATACAAACGTGCGATTGATGCGACACTAGCGATTTAAAGGTACTTGCATCGATGCGAACGCGCGAGTGCGTGGATACCATGGCTTATGTTGAATAATTAAAACCTACCGCTGCTTAAGTCGCGCATGTGCTAAAGGTAGACGATTAGCGACTGAACCGCAGACGCGCTGCTAAAAGTCACCTGTATATTATTATGTGCCAAGTTTTATTTCCATCGGTTAACGGAAAGTGGGTGAAATCCAATAAATTGGATTCATCTCCTAATTTGGTAAATTTAGACGTGGAATATTTTGTCCAAATTTGAATAGGACAACCTACTGAGGTAACCGCTTTCCAACAAAAAAAAATCATAATCGGATAAGAAATGTCTGAGTAATCTCGTAACACACGCAAAAAAATACGGTCAAGTTGAGAATCTCTCCCTTTTTATTTTGATGTCGGTTAAAAATAAAAAGATTGGAAATTATTTTTCAAACACACCATATTGTTTAATTTATTCTAATTTCCATTATCAATTAACAACAAATTGTTAAAATAAATTAATTTGTAAAACATAATGTAGCGTATATTGGACTGTTTCTTTATAATAATAATAAGGTATTTAATTTATAACTTTTGTAACTGTAGTGAAATAATAGGGTGGTTGGCATTAATATTAGACATAACTGGTTGATGACTGTACCACCTCAGTCAATTGTAAACATGGCACACGTAAAGGGCCCGAAACGCTGGTTTGTTTGAAAAAACAAATATACGCTATTTAAATTCGAAAAATAGTGTCATTTCATATATGTACTTAACAATCGCGAAAACCTAAGAACTTGAAATAAAGAAATTTATGAAAAACATGTACCCTTTTTGTGGCTTCCGACAGATTACGTAGGAGGTGTTGATTTACTTGTACGGTAGGTCGTAAGTAAGTCGTTAGATGTCTTGGGATAGCATTAACTGATCATTTATTCAATTAGGCATTGAATTAATTTACTAGTTTATCATGAAGCAATAAAATGGACTGTGATCTTCCAGCTAGTGCATCTGGAGCAAAACAAAATAGATTATTGTCTTTAACATAACAGAACCGTAATTAAATCGATCTAAATCAATTTAAAAGCCTTTTGCATACATAGAAGTATGACGAGGCCCTTGTCGAGCTGCGGATAACATAAGGCTGAATCATTAACTGATGTTATTTATCACTATCTTTTTTTTATAACATCAAGTGACGGGTCGAACAAGTCGAGCGCCTGATGATAAGCTACACGCCTGTCCATAACAGTTGCAGTGCCACTCAGAGCTTTAAATCGCAAAGATCCAAGGGGCACTGCCAATGCATCCGTCACTCCGACACATAAGTTGTGCCTATCGTTTCACCAGCACACGTACCCTTTGAAACCGGAACACAGAAATGCTGACATTACTGCTTGGCGGCAGAAACTCGACGAACTCTTTCACGAGGAGCTCTACTGTTACTCAACAATCCGCTATATATTATTCGATCTCCGTAGTCGAATGGCACACCGGTTTTCATGGAGTCGCCATCACTGAGGTCCCGTGTTCAGAAACTGATTGTTCTATATTGCCTCGCGTCTTGATGTTTGTGGTATCGTTGTTGTTTTCTATTTCGATAACACAATTGCTTTAGATACTTACTTTCGGATCAGAGCAACGCATGTGATGTTGTCCAATTACTTATATTTCTTTTTCTTATTGACATCAAGTAACGGGGCAAAGTCGTACGCCTCGTGTTAAGAGCTTCAAATTGCAAATATTTGAGGGACACTGCAGCTGTTGTAGCCTGAGTCACTCTGAGAAATAAGTTGACAAGTCCTTTGTGCCTGTAATTTCACCAGCACCCTTACCCTTCAAAACCGGAACACTGCAATACTCGCATTACTGCTTGGCAGCAGAAATAGGTAAGGTCTACTGCTACAGAAGTTCACTCACGAAATTCAATTATGAGTTATAAATGTATAAAAAAAAATACTACTGCGAGGAAAGAAGCAAGCTTTGCTTTGTGGAGCAAAGCTTGCTGTTTAAATGAACAGTTAAAGTAAATGAACAAGTATTAGCAAAATATTGCTATTCAAATACGTTACATATATACTCGTGTAGACACATACTTATTTTGACTCTATCTTGTAAAATCTTATTATAATTTAGAAAACAGACATTTTAGAAAACAATCGAGGATCAGGTAGAAAAATACGCTACTTTAACTTTAGTTTCGGTCAAGTATCACAACAAACTCAATTAGGTCGAAATAATAATTAAATACGAGAACGTAAAAGGAAGTATTCATAACGAGTCACAAAGTTTCAGTCAACGATTTAGCTATTTACAAATTTCTGTTGGAAACTGTTCCATATTATAAAAATTTCGTACATAGCAATGAAAATTAATAAAAGGTTTTTCGTTTTGTGGTTATCGATTTAAACTGAAAATGGTGTTTATTATTGAAATTGTGGTAAGAATATAAATGGTGAAAAATCAATAGTTTACACCGGGACAGGGTGTTAAATTACAACCTAGTACCATTTTCTTAAATAACAAAAATAAGTTTTTAAGGTAAATAACATTTTTGTAGGTTTTTCAAGAAAAAGGATAATGACAAAAGTTTTTCTAAGTATTCAAGGAAATAACTAGCATACTTAAATAAAAACTTACTAACACGCCTTACCATCATAAAATTATTATCCATTTACGATAAAGTGAGTATATTTATAAGGTTTCCATTATGGAGCTAATGTAGACAGCTAATTAACCCCAATTTTGAAGGTGTGCAAGGTTTTAAGGGTAGCATTTTATATACATATATATTACGCCTGTTTTTAATTAAAAGAATTACACGTAAATATTTCAAATTCTCTCTCTTGGTACAAAAAGGTCACATATTATGTTAAACTGTAAATAAACAGGAGACTGATAATACTTCCTTCATTGAAACTCATTAAAATTAGCATTATTTTTTTGACTTTCGTGTGATAAAACGGCAATTTTCAGGTTAGTTTCCGGGATTTTTATTATTTGTGTGTTGTAGAATATTATCATGAAGTATTATTTAATATTCGAGTGTAGCATCCTGAAATTGTATTTAATATACCGCGAATACTTAAATGATAAAAATTGTTACCAAAATTACGTGATAAAATTGACCAGACAACTACCCTTAAGCACTATTACTAGACGTATGATCGCATAATGTAGCTTTATTATAACAAGGGTACGAAATCATTAATATATTGCAAGTTTTTCTTCCTTTTCTCTTAGAAGTAGTCGAGTTCAGAATAAATGATACGCTATTCGCTTACCAATGATTGTACTAGCCCATTCATAGACAGTACCGGCATTTAACATAAAACGAAACATCGGAATGACAGTTCAAGGTAACCCGTTTCACAATATAGATTTAAAAACAAACTACAAGCTTTACTATTAACCTAACAGTAATATTGTAAAATAATCACAGCAGTGATTAAAACAATACCAAAACCGTTACAACATACGTTATATTAGTAGGAGGCGTGATTGTGTAAACTGCAATTGTTAATTCTATAGTTTCATAATAATTTGTTTTAATCGTAACTAAAGTACCTATCAAATAACGAGAAAGTCGTAATCTAGATGCAACAGCAATTCTAAAATGAGTAAAAAGAAACAAACGGTAAAACAGACAATATATCCTAGTAGAACAGTGGAACAGGACCGACTGTAAATCAAGGCGCGTCATAATTCCTCGGCGCGCGTTTTAGTCGACTAATTCATGCCACACCTGCGCCACAGGTTTTGTATACATGTATTTTAGTAGCGGTAGAGCTGTTTGAGAAAGAGTTCGTCCATGGAAGTACTGCCACC
The DNA here is from genome assembly GCF_003589595.1 of Hyposmocoma kahamanoa. Taxonomy (NCBI): domain Eukaryota; kingdom Metazoa; phylum Arthropoda; class Insecta; order Lepidoptera; family Cosmopterigidae; genus Hyposmocoma; species Hyposmocoma kahamanoa. The sequence continues at coordinate 11,977,556 of NW_020653726.1, forward strand.
TACTTCTGCCACCAAGCAGTAATGTGAGCATTACTGCTTTACAGTTAGAAGGGTTGGTGAAATCACAGGCATATGGGACTTGTCAACTAAAGTCTCAGGGTGACGGGCCCAGTGACGGTGTCTATAAGATCTTCGGTATTTAAAGCTCTGAATGGCATTGCAACTGTTATGGATAGGCGTGTCGCTTACCACCAGGCACACGACTTGTTCTTCCCGTCATTTGGTGTTATAAAAAAAAAAACTTTTGACCAACATTCAGGTAATGATAATTTAAAATGGTAGTGGTAATTGTGATTCAAAGCATTTAGGACAATATTCTTTCCGTAAGCGTATGATAGGTTATAAAGATTTGGGTATTACGTGTACATCATCATCATTAGCCCATGTATATGTCCCAGTGCTGGGCACGGGGCTCTTCTCAGGCGGAGCGGGGCGGGCCATAGTCGGCCATGCTAGTCCAATGCCGGTTGGGGACTTCACACATTTTCCGAGTGTTGTGAACCGTCTTCGACGTACGGGTTACAATTCAACATAAATTTCGTACATCAGTCCGGATTCAAACCTATGGCTTCTGCTCGAGAGATCACACCATTAGGCTACAACGGTTTTTGTTTTAAATTGTGTGTTAACTATTTTACCTGACTTCGTGGCCGAACAGTTACTATGCCAGACTGCCACGCAGATAATATTTGTATGGCCTACAGCTATTTCTCTCGTGAGTTTGGGTATCATTTGCAGTTGTCTATGTGTGTGTCCATGGCACCCGCGATACTGAGTTTCCCTAGTTCGGGGCTATGAGTGTGTGTGCGTTATGTGTGCGCCTTAATTTCTTTTCCCTTAAAATTCTTTAAGACTTAATTCTCAAGTAACAGTGGTGGTGGTAGCAGGAGATATTTTACTTATTAGTTTATATACATGTACAAATTTGTAATAAAAACAAAGTAAAAACGCACGCAACGACTTGTTACAAAATATCAAAGTACACATAAAACGTACTATTCTTGCTCCAGTTCACACGTACATATGTATTACAAACTTGTATAATAATCAAAGAATCAACAATTAAAATAATACCTGTAACATTTACGATAAACTAAATAATGGTCCTCTTCAATTCGAAGTAGATAACTTGCTGTTATTTGTGACGACCTGCGTAGTCGAGTGGCTTGCACATCGGTTTTCATGGGGTCGTCGTCTCGGAAGTCCCGGGTTCAATCCTAGGCCGAGTCAATCTCGGGCCTGGGTGTTTGTGGTATTGTCGTTGCACTGTTGTTGTCACAAGCGCTTTGGTTACTTTTGGGATCAGAGCAACGTATGTGATGTTGTTTCTTTTATTCTTAATTTTTAACAAGGCCTTTAATACTACATGGTGTTCATGCCGTTTATGTTTATGCCTGCATGCCTCATAGGGAATCTCAAATTGCGTGGTCAGTTAGGGGCACTTTTGGATTTGATGCAATAGGCTACGTAACTATAAATCTTTTTGGCTATTTTACATAAAGGGTTTCCCAGGACAATATTTCACACCCGTCATGGAAGAATGGCATAACTGGAATTACATCAAAATTGTTTATTGCTCCATTAGATACAGAAAAATATAACGCATATTCTCTCCAATTGGAGGTCAGATACAGAAAAATATAATCACGTAATCTCTCCAATCATGTTTGACGTCATTCCACTTATGCCATTTTTCCATGACGGGTGCGATTTATGTCTTCATTACGTCCAATCTCTTCAACTCCAAATCGTATATTTGCGGTGCTAGATATTGTATTTATATTTATAGTTACTCCTCATCAGTAGCTCCTTGACCAGACGGTGTGATGATCTGCGGAGATAGCTGAAACCGACTGGATATTTATGTCCACTGTTGGATCTCATTCGAATAATTTTAACCAAGGTTCAGCACCTTAAAACCGTTATAACAATTTAACACAAAAAAGAACCTAATCATTGAATGAAAACCATCCGCCAAAGAAAGCTAAATGGAACAGATTAACGTCGCAGATTTCGTTTTTCTTTTACGACTTTCAACATTTGTCGACTAGCAGACAGTTGTTCCCTCGAGTATTAACTCTGCCTTTACGTTGTCGCTGACGATGTCTCTGGTGTGTTTTTGTTCAACTTGACTTTATAGGTTAAGTAAAATAAAGCTACTGGGTAGATAGAGACATAAAAACTTTATGTGAATAAAGTTTTTTGAAATGGAAGTGATACCATGACAAATTACATTATAAAGCTAATTTTACTTAATAAGGTAAGGATGCGTAAAGGATGATGCACATTAAGCCGTGTCAGGCGCGAGCCGTGTCCGAATCATCCGAGCCTCTGACGTGCTGCATATTCTAGTTCACATTAGATCGTGCCGGGTGCGAGCCGTGTCTGAGGCATCCGAGGCTCGTACTGGGTCAAGAGCACGTCAAGCTTGACACTTAAGATTTAAATCCAACTCTATGCCGCTTATGATAAGAACGGTCCAAAGTTCAAAGTGTCAAGCTTGACGTGCTCTTGACTGTACGTGTCGCACGATCTTAAATTAGGCAGAGTCAGAAAGTGTTCACATTACAACGAGCCGAAGCGGGCCGGGTCGCATCCGAGACTCGGACGAGCTCGGACGTCGCTCGTCCGTGCCACAGACGCGACACGTTGTAACGTGAATCACATCATTTAAATTGTACGCAGCGTTTCCAACCCGAGCCTCGTATGTGGCTCGGCTCGCGCACGGCCGGCACGGTCTAATGTGAATAGTCCTTTAATCGTAGCACCGCCTAAGTCGTACTCCAGCGATATCTGGTCTCACGTGTGTGGGAAGTAACACCTAGTAACATAAATTTCAACTATTTAGCGACTAAACAAAAACAAACTGGCGGTCGCTTGACATTTGTAATGGGAAAAATAAGAAAAAGTAAGTTTTTGCAATGTTTTCTTTAAAATTTCTCATTGATTCCGAAGCTATTCCAAGGAGCTATGCGGTGGTAAACTTATTTTAATGGTATTCGTCTATTTTTGACGAATTTTAGCCTTTATTTAGGCACAAGCAAACGGTAGAGTTTTTTTAGGTTATATACGTAATTTTGGTTTACAATTTTGAAAGTGTTGTTGCTTAAGTCGCACCCGTCGAAAATCCCTAATCGTACGCTAAATAATACGTGATATTTGTGTTCAACAAAACTAATTTTATTTTATGAGGATTTGTAATTTTATTTCAGAATAAATTATAGTTTTATTTCATTACAATTCATAATTCTATTTCCCAAGAGTTTATAATTTTTATTTCTGTGTTCACTTACACATAAGATTTTGAGATTGTTCTCACGCTGCAAAAATATTAAAAATAATTTGATTTTAACCACCTAGTACCTGTTACTAAATTTTAATTGTTATTTTGAACTTTTTTTATTAGTACTGCAGTATACTGTTTATGATGTCATGACTTGCATGTTATTCTAAGTACGGCTATAGGTGGTGCGACTTAGGCGACCAGTTGCCTAAATCGTACCAAAGTGCTTTTTTGAAAAACTAGTCAAAATCTGATTCATTAAACGTTTTCCTTAATAAATAAAGACAACAGAGATTCTAATCCTTACCCTACTATAAATAATTGAAGTTATTTACAACTTTACATATAAATAATTGGAGAAACCAGGAGGAAGACGATGGTATTCTGTAAGAACCTTGTTAAGAGAGACGCAACTAGTCAACTCATAATCTTCTGGCGTTATCCATTAATTTCAGAAAGAATACACGTACACCATTGACTTACAAATAAATGGATGACGGGTCTAATACAAAAACCACGAAAAAAATGTCCCAAGTCAACCTATTCGAAATTTAAATTGTAATGTCATCGCAGTATCGCGCTGTCAGTAGAACAAATGAAGACTAAAGCGGAGTTTAGCGCTCTGTATACGATTTTAGCGCCTTACAAGTGCGGACACTTTTTAGCGCGGACCCGACGTCCATAAAATTGTAAGTCAATGACGTACACAGAAAGTATGTGTTGCGCGTACATACGTGCGCATGCGTGAAATCATGTGTATCTATGTTACTAGATAATTACGCCTAAATTTTAAAATTAATACATACAACGTAAGTACGTTGCAATCACGTTAGTTTTTATTTAATCGTGACTTACTTGTTGCGTCGCTTTTTCTTCGTGTCTTCTCCGATTCGACCCTCGATTGTTTTCGACTCTATTGAATATTTGATCACAGTTACAGAGAAGTGTCTTGTTAAATTAATGTAAATTAAGATAATGATGAAACCACATGAGCTTGTAAAGTTCCTTAGCTTATTAGACATTATCATTTTTATCTGATCTCGAAAGGGTTCCTGTGTTATTACTATTCGTGGGTTAAGTCCTTCTTAAAGATGGTAGATTGTATTTTGCTGACACGTTTTATTAAACACGTGTCGGGTATATTGGTGGTAGTGGTGACTGTGACTGTAATTGCGCTTGTGTTACTTATTTTATTAATTTTATGCTGTGAGAGGGTGGGAAAATTAACTGCATAAAAATGTTCATGACAAGCGTAGCAAATTTACACTAGCAAACTTAGCAAACTAATTTATTTCCATTTTTTATTAATATCGACTTCCGTAAAGTAACGCCTGCATTTATTAATGACGTTTTGCCAGTAAATGATGTATTTAATGACAAAGTGGACTGTTAATATTACGCGATAACTCCGGGATTTGTAAACCGATTTCGATGAATGTTTTTGTCGGAAAGAGATTACGTTAGTATTGGTCCCAAAATTTGAAGAAAATATTCCATCTCTAGGGGTGCCAAAGAAGTAAGTCGATAAAGGACAATATATCAGATTATTACTATCCTAAGGACAACATATTATTACCGCAGTAAATTAAATTCGAGGTAATTGTAACTGATTGAAACTAAAAGATAAGTATGCATAACGTAATATCCCGGGATTTCGCCAAAGGTACACTTTGGCATAGCAGCAATCCAAATATTTTGCACTTCATCCTCTAAGCGCGTAGTTACACGAGGTTAAAGTTTTCGCGCGACAGACGCGCGGCGACCATTCAGTTACCACGCTTTCATGTACATTAATGGTGAATTTGGATTCTATTTCCTAGGCAACAACATTTAAATTCATCTGAATTTATATTACAATCGGCCGCCCATAGACCAAATTCTAGCCAGTCTCGCCCGCGTGTCCAGGATGCTAATTTAACCCGGCGCCAATGACGTTGGGTCATATTGACCCGAGGCGATTTACAACGGGCATATTTTTGTTTTACACCAATTGCACGATTTCAACGTTTGAGTAGCTGGAGATACAACCCTCCTCTACCCGACTCGCTGGTGTACTAAATGTGAAGCCATCTGCACAGCCAAGTAATACGTGCATTAAGTCAAAACGGGTCAATATGACCCAGCGTCATCGCTGGCGTGGTATTTTTGTGACTGACATTATTGGTTTATTTACTGTTTATAATTAATTAATCTTATTCCTGCTGCTTGTTGCGTGCTGACAGACATCAATTTAATCATTTGGCACCAATACGTGAACTTTCCAAAGCATTTGTTGAACAATGCCAAAAATGTATCCTGCGGGCGAAAACTGCACTATTGATGAAATGTTGGTGGTATTCAAAGGACGATGCAAATTTACGCAATACATACCAACCTCTGGCACACGCGAGAGATGTCAAGTATGTCCGTTCAAACAGGATAAAAAAACATCTCATACATGTAATGCATGCTAGATTTATATATACTACCTATATACCCGGATCATACGGGAAGGTACTGCAATAGTTGCAGCAGTTGCACGTCTCTGATTGAGGACGTAGAAGACTAATTTCTAATAATAAGTTTGAGTGACCTTTCTTTTAGTATATAAGACTATTAATTGCTATTATTATTCAGAATATTTTACTAAAAATAAAAGAAATATCAAAATTATGTTTTCAATGTTGATTTTGCACGTGTTATTGAGAACGCTAATTAAATATTTATTTATACAATTTATTGTTATTATTTTTATTTCAGTATATGTCTTGACGACCCTTACTTAATACGTATTTGTTAAAATTTAGACAACTACTTTAATTTTACAAAAAATTATCAATGAAATTCGGGTCACGATGACCCAACGTCACCGTCGGCGTAATTATTTTCACGTCATTGGCGCCGGGTTAAGTTAAAACGTAAAAGCTAAATAAATAGAGCGTATTTTACCATGACAGTTATACGCACGCGGTCGCTGCGCGGCGGCCGCGCGGGGTGAGCGCGATGAAAGTCGTGTCGAATAAATGCGCCCTAACACTTTAAACAAGGTTACTTATTCAGTAATTTAGAGTAGTCTCAATTATTCCTTAATCACAATTACACTGGTTGACTGGTTACATGTTACGGATAATTTGATTACCGATTAATCAAATTATCCGTAACATTACACATTACGAATATTATGAATACTGACCAAGTATTTATCACTTTAACCCCTATAATGCCTAACTTTGCTTGTGGCCCATTTGATAAATCGAGACTTAAAATGGCGTGAATTTATTTATTTATTTATTTATTTAATAGTTTATTGTACAGGAAAAATACAAAAAGTCACAAAGAATACAAGCGAAATTAAAAACAAAAGGTTCTGCTTATATCTAATAGAAATTTCTTCCTGCAGACCTAAATACAGGACACTATAACTAAAAGAACGGGCATATGTGCACAACAAAACAAGAAAAAAAAAAAATAATATAAAAATAATATAAAAATATTAAATTGTTATAAATTATATAAATACTTAGATAAATACATATTTTATAATATAATACCTAATATATGGATGGAATAGTAGATAAATAATGCTCTTTAACTCTCACTTTAAAAATAGCTAACGATTTACTTTCGTGAACAGTAATAGGAAGTGCATTCCAAAGTCTGACCGCATGAACAGTGAAGGAGTGAGAATAGAAACCGGAATTGAAGCATGGAAAAGATAACTGGGACCTAACAAGAGAGCGACAGGGTTTATCCTGGGACCTAAGGAAGCTGAAACGCTCTTTCAGGTACCCGGGAGACACAGGGTTATGTAAAATATTGTAAAGAATGGAGACAATATGCAAATTCCTGCGGAGACGGATGGGAAGCCATTTGAGCTGACTGCGGAAATGTGAAATTCGGTCATATTTACGAAGCCCAAAGATGAACCTTATACATAGGTTTTGCAGTCGTTCAAGCTTATTTAGCAGTTCTTCAGTAGCATCCAAATAGCAGGAATCAGCATAGTCTAAGAAGGGTAAAATAAGTGTTTGGACTAAACATATTTTGGTTTTTAAAGGTAAATCGTTTTGGAGGCGCTTAAGTGAGTGCAAGGAGAAATGGACTTTACGACTGACTTCATTAATATGTGGAGTCCAAACCAAATTACAATCTAAAAGCAAGCCAAGATTAGTTGCAGTAGAAGCATAAGCAATAGGCGTGGAATTATACGCTATAGGTGGGACAGAATCTAGATGCAATATGCCACGCATATACCCACTTCCCACAATCATAGCCTGTGACTTTTTGGGATTCACCAACAAACCAAAACACTCAGCCCAATGAGCGATGCATCGTAAATCAGCATTAACCGCTTCAACGGCTGCAACGACATCAGACGCTTTAAAACTGCGGTATAGCTGCAAATCGTCAGCATAGAGATGAAAGTTTGAAGACAGCACAAAAGTGACAGAATTGATGAAAACAGAGAAAAGGAGAGGGGAAAGAACACCACCCTGAGGAACGCCAGCAACTAAGTCACACCAATCAGAGGAAGCCTCGTCAGAGCGAATACACTGCGAGCGGCCTCTGAGGTAGGAGTCGAACCAAGCTATAACCGAAGGAGAAATATTAAAAGAGCGAAGGGAAGCAAGCAATACGTCAAAGTCCACAGAGTTGAAAGCACTGCTGAAGTCCAGAAGTATAAGCAAAGTGAGAAGACCATTGTCCATTGCGAGGCGAATATCATCTGTTACCTTCAACAGTGCAGTCACAGTGCTATGGCCAGAACGAAAACCTGACTGAAACGGGGAAAGCAACTTATTAGAAGAAAGATACAACATTAACTGCTTGTTGACAATGTGTTCGAGGACTTTGGATAGAAATGGGAGAATGGAGATGGGACGGAATTCGGAAAGGCAAGTAGGGTTAGACGTTTTAGGTAAAGGTATAACATGGGCGAGTTTCCAATGAGAAGGGAAAGAACTAGCTTGTAAAGAGAAGTTAAAAACATGAGTGAGGATAGGGACAAGTTCAGGGAGTATGAGGCTAATCATACGGGAACTGAGATCATCATTGCCAACAGCAGTAGAAGAAATAGAGAGAATATGGGTTTTGACCTCACATTCGGCAACAGTCCGGAAGGAGAAAGAGGTACATGCCGGTAAAGTATAGTCAGCCAAAATGCGAAGGGTAGCGCTTTTACGATGCTTATCTAAAGTAACAGGGGGTAGGGAAAAATGTCTATTAAGCGCGTTAAGATCAGGAAGGGACGAATCACCAGAAGCAATGGTACGACCAATCCCAATGGACTTTAGGAATTTCCAGATCTGAGTGGAATCGCATTTCTCAACGTTATCGTGAATGTGCCGTCTCTTAGCATCTCTACACAAGCGACTACAGCGATTACGCAGGTATTTAAAACGAGCTAGGTTGTCATCTGTAGGAAGCCTCTTCCAGCGTCGTTTCGCCTTATCTCTGAGAGCCATAGCTATCTTAATATCTTGTGATAACCAGGGGGCAGGTGCATGTCTGATTTTAACCCAATTTATCACTTGGGCGGTATGAATAATTTTTTACTTCTTATTATAATAAATACCTAACCTAATGTCATCTAACCAAAACACTACAGATCATTTTATTTTATTACTTTAACCAAGACCAATGACCACACTGATCATTATTCATATTGACTACGAAAAGTGATTAATCGTTAAATTTTTATTACATTGCCCATTTGATGCGGGTATTGTTAATACAAACCGCCCATCATTCAGAGTGACCGGGTTTATTAAATTAAATATTTTTAAATGAAAGATATTTACTACCTTTAAAATACGACATTATTTATTTAGAGGCGTGTATTGAAAATTATCCGAAACAAGAAATTGGTTGCCATTTTGGTACTTTTAATCTCCCTCGGTACTCAATTAAATTGAGATTTTTTACAGCTGCGCAAAGGTCAAATGCTTCTCCGAAATTATCCAGATCCCACGCGATAAGATGCGTATAATAAATCTTGTTCTCGTGAAAATGTTTTAGAAATTAAATAGCTTCTTGTAAGTTCACATTTTTGTAACCAATTATTATGAATGTTTGGGTAAACTTCTTTAATATCTTGATTAGATTACGTTTGATAAATTAATCCGATTAAAATCATGTTAAAGTTATCTGAGGGCAAGGCCTCCGCCAGTCTGAGATATTCCGGTCATTCACCCTTTTCTCAAAACAGTTTTAGTTCCCTGTTTTTTAATCATCTACGTGGCTTAATGATTTTTACAGTGGGTGTTAGACGAGAAGGTCCCGGATTCAATTATATCGGCTGAAATTATGATGATGATGATAGAGTTTTTTACGTTACAGTTTTCAACTTCGTAAATGGCGGGCTTCAGGCAAAATGCACACGTATTTTTAATTTTTTTTTTTTTGGAAAGAGTTCATAACGTTTTTTCGCGAACAAATGTCTTAAAATTAAATGATGGAAGAAAAATGAAAATCTTACATCTGGCACTGCGACTAATTATTAGAGGCCTTAGCTTGCCTCGACAGACGAAAGAAATTTTACTACTTCTTATACGTAAATGGCAATTTTCATATCTAAAACCAGCAGCACAATTTTAATTAAGACATTGTTTTTTTCACGGCACCAAGTCACGGTACGAACAAGTCGTGCATCTAGTGATAAGCGTTGCAGTTGCAGTGCCACTTAGAACTTTAAGTCACATCGATCTGATGGGTACTGCCACTGCGCTCGTCAATTTGACTTATGTCATGATGTATTGATTTAAATTAATGATGTCAAGACTTATGTACTACAAGGCGGTCAACCATTATATATGGGGTTCTATATATAGAGTTTACATTGAAGTCTTCAGCAAACACAAAAGGTTGTTAAGATTTCTGAAGGAGCTCGGGTGGCATAAGACCCTTGGTACCACACGACAAATAGGCGCTACAAAGGCAAGTCGCGGAAACTAATACGCTATAACATATCACACCATGTATACAGTACATAACTTAATAACTAAATATATAACTAGAGAACAGATAAATAATTTTTCATTTCATTCTACTAAGTTGTTCGTTGTCACAGGGACTTTGCTGTCCTTTAAAATGAAATACGGAAGTGTTATAACTAAACTACATTACTTCAGTTCTCGACGAGGATAAGTATAAGTCATTAATATAAATTATAAACTGAGAGAACGTATAATTGAACCTTGGGCATGCAGGGGCACGCTAACTGCAGGTCCTGATGACATAGCAATAATTTCAATAATAGTACCATGAGTTATTTTGTCCGTGCCGGTTTAAAAATAAATAAATATGTAAAGGAAATAACGCACACACTCATAGTCCCGCACTAGGAAATCCCTGTATCGTGGGTGCCATGGACACACAGATTAATAAATGTTCAATTAATTTTTTTATTAACACACTCATAGCAGCGCACTAGGGAAACCCTGTATCATGGGTGTCATGGACACACAAATAGGTAGACAACCACAAATTACACCCAAGCTCACAAGAGAAATAAATGTAGGCCATACAAATATTTCCCCCGGTCCGGGAATCGAACTCGAGACCTCTACGTGGCAGTCCAGCATGGTAACGAGGCAGTAAAGTGAATAAAGGTTAATGTTATAAAATTAAAAAAACTAATTAAAACTATAGTGAAAAAATAGGTTGGTTTGCAACTCATATTAGACATAACTGGTTGAAGACTGTACCACCTCAGTCAACGGTGACCATGGGACCTGTAAAGGGCCCGAAACGTCGGTGTTTGAAAAACAAGTATACGCGATTTGAACCCGGAAAAATAGTTTTATTTCCTATGTTATAAAATTAATCATTTCGCAGCCTTGGTGTAACAATGTCACATCTGCGTAATGACAACTTTTCTGTTCAATCTGAACACAAAGAAACGTTTAAAGATGCTACGAACAAAATTAGTCTATATTTTTTTATAAATTTTTATTAAATGGCAGAGTTATGAAATTTCACATAATACAGTATTTTGTTTCATGTACTTAGTTCGTATTATTTTTATGACTTTCATGTATGTAATAAAGTATTATGACACATATGATGTGACTTTATTATAATTAAGAGTATGATTTTTGTCACAAGAACTGCAATTTACATTTTTTAAATACATATCTATATAACAGCTATCTGTTTGATATTGTTTATTGCATAGGCTCCATCTCATTATTTCGGTGAAGTGATCGATACCCGGCCCGACAAGAATAAATTTTTAAAGCGTTATGTTGCTGTGCAAAGCCGTTTATCTTCGCATAGGTTATAAATCGAATTCATACTACACGGTTTCACCATGGTAACGGAGCTCAATGGAATAAGGCTCATTTCTTAAAAGTTCATTGAAAGATTCCTGCATTTGGGGCTTTTATCCCTCGGAACTAAGATTCTAGTAAATCTTTTAAATTCTAGTGTTGTAGCTAATTAGTCACCCACAGCTGGAAAAAAAATTGTGATAAAAGTGTTATCTATATGTTAGTATCAATATACGACACAATATTATTCAAATTTGAAATGTTACAATAATGTTGATTTTTACCAAAATGTTCTGATATTTTGGGCAGTGCGTACGTACAACGTGTAGAATGTACGTGTGAGCATGTGACACATTTAGTGTGTCTAGTAGACATGTGCGCCACGCTGCTGTCTGTGAATTTGACCGGCGTAACGGTCGACGTGGCGGTTATCTCAGTACAGAATACTAAAAAAATCAACCTCAAAAGTTCGTGGAATTACTTACATGTATTTGCCAAGTTTAATGAAATCGGTTACCGGAAAGTGCGCGAAACCGGATTCATCCTCTAGTTTGCCACTCTTAGAGATGGAATATTTTCTTTAAATTTGATTGGGTACCAATACTGAGATACCCTCTTTCAAACAAAAAAGAATCATCAAAATCTGTTTACAAATGCCAAAGTTATCGCGTAATAGCACACATACAAAAAAAAACCAGCCATTGAGAACCTTCTCCATTTTTGAAGTCGGTTAAAAATGTGTTTCATTTTAATAAAGTATCACTTAATGTTATACTTCGAAACATTATTTTCGTATAAATAAATTAAATACCGTTCCTTCCTTGAACATCTTATTCTTATTAGATTTAAATGACGAGCGTTTATTTTTATGTGACTGTTTTTTCTGAAACATTATTTTGTAGTAACAGTACCTACATGTCTACAAAAAACATTTTCAACGTTTTTTATACTTCAACTTGAAGTACAAAAAACGTTGAAAATGATTTTTAAGCACTTGAAAATGTTTTTAATGTTTTTTAAATACTTGAAAAATATACGCCTCACCGATCACGTCGCCGCACCGTTGACGGTCGAATAACCATCGACGCCACCGCCAACGATTCCACGATAGGCGCACATTCTAGTGTCTACTTAAATGCAGAAAACCTTTTTACCTGGCTGCTTAGTATTATTATAAGTAAATTATATACTACTACTTACACATAGCACCATTAGCTATGGCCGTGAAAATATATAAACAACTATCAAAACAATCAAGAGACACTATTAAAGTTATAGACTATATTATACTACGTAGGGCGCACTATAAGTTTCCTGAACTGGCCACTTACATAAACAATATTTAAAAAGTAATTACAACATTTGAAAATGGAACTCTTTGGCTATAGTATACAGTTTGTTTCATCTGACTACCACTTGTTGTTACATTATGATGTCATTTTAGAAATTGGTTGCCTACGTCACCATGGATTTAACTCGTGAAAATTTTCGTGGTATATGTAATTTTTAATTTAATTTAACAGTTCAGCGGAGCTTCACTCGACTTCAAACTGCTTTTGGCGATGAGGCACCATGCAAGACGACTATTTACAGCTGATTTTCAGAATTCAACCGCGGTCGTGTGAATCTTGGTTACGAATTTCGTGATAGTCGCCCGTCCACAGCTGTGAACAACAAAAACATCGATACTGTGCGCCGTACGATCAAAACAGACAGGCATGTGACATACTATGAGATTCGGGCGTCTTCAGGCATAGGCATGAGTCAAATACAATCAATACTACACAAACATTTGGGTTTGAAAAGGCTGTGCTCTTGGTGGATCCCACACAATTTGACTGAGGCTCAAACGGATCGCGTCACTTGGTGCAACGTCATGCTTACCAGATTCAACGAAGGGGTGTCAAATTTGGTGTGGGACATAATAACAGGTGACGAAACATGGATTTATAGGAACGATCTCACACACACCATTCCACAAAGTAGCAATTGCGCGTATGGGTCTTTCGAGATGAGCCGAAACCAACCAAAATGGCGCGCGTGCAAAGTGTCTCTTAGCGAATGATTGCTTCTTTTTTTAATAAAATTGGACACGTGGCTATGGTAGCTTTGAAGAATCGTTGTACCGTGAATAGTGATTGGTACATGATTATTTGTTTGCCGGAAAGTATTGACAAACTCCGTTAAAATAACCGTAAACGCCGTATCATCTTGCATCACGATAATGCCAGTTCTCATACGGCCAGACAGACAAATGAATTTTCGAAGGTGAACAACGTTGACCTTATGAGCCATCCTGCGTCCAATCGCGAACTGGCACCTTGTGATTTATATTTATTTCCAAAAATTAAGAACCGGTTACGCGGTCAACGATTTTCATCACCTGAAAAGGCTGTCGAAGAGTATGAAAAATATGTTTCAGAGATTGTCACGGAGGAATGGCATAAATGTTTTCAAAATTGGTTCAATCGTATGAAAAGGTGCATTAATGACAACGGAGAATATTTTGAGAAACAATACATTAATTTCTGACCATTTACACCATTTTTTTCTTATTAATTCCGGAAACTTATAGTGCGCCCTACGTATAATAAACTTAAAGAGGTGCTAAGAACCTATGCACACGAAGTACTTTTACGTGTAGACGACGCGCGTTTCATGCATGTGCGTTTATGGCGTTATAGAGGCTCAAAAAGCAGATTGTTGCGGTTGTATCGATTCAGACGCGCGTTTAAAGCTATACAAACATACGTGAGAAGCGCTTCAAAATCGAAGCTCATTTGTATCGACTCAACAATAAACACATCGCATTGCAAGACTGAGGAAAGGAGCAGGGGAGCGGCGCGTGCTTACGCCATTGCATTGTGCCGCTCTGACGCCAACGCTCGTTTACGGCACTAGTGAATTTATAAACGTCTGCAAAGCTTATGATTATCACTAATATCAGGTTTCTTACCACGGTATGACTTCTTTTTTGTCTGCAAAGGTTTACTGGCTGCAACTGAATCGCGTTAACACGTGACATTTGCGCGTATAAATTACGTCGTGTGTACAGACTCTAAGCGACTTACTTTAAAATAGGCTGTTTTATTTTAATAATCACGACACCGCAGGATTATGCGGTCACGTAGCCGTCACGGTTGCGGAACGGACCGCAAACTTGGCGGGAGATGACCGTAAGTCTCGCAGTTATTTACGATCGATCGAGATCGTCGCCGGAGACCCGCCGCAGAGCGTGTGAAAACCGGTCAGTGAGTTCTTAGCCTAAGGAGTTGCACGGCGACCGCTTCCACCTGTCACATTATTACTTTGTTCTAAACAGTTTGTTGTTTGTTATATTCATATAATAAACCTTATTTGAACAATCAAGCAACGGTTGCCTTCTTTAATGTGCCCAACTGTTTTACAATTTAAAAAGTAATGTCAGTGAAAATATTTTATTTTAATTTTTTTTTATAGTATCAAGTGACAGGATGAATAAGTCGTGCACCTGATTGTGTCTGTGCCACTCAGAGTTAAATCGCAAAGATCTGAGGGGCATGGTCATTGACAGTCATAAGTTGTCAAGTCCCATGAGCCTGTAATTTCACAAAAAAAATATATTTTTAAATTATTATTTCATGTTAGCGTAGATGCAATACTTATAATAATAACCAGCTACTATAGAAACTTACCAAAGCAAGGATATGTATAATTATAAAATACATATTTTACATGAGTATGTAGTAATAACTACCGCTCAACAAATTGCCATCTCCTACTGCGTGTAAAATATATACAAAATGATTGTATCATCTATTTTACATATGGAGAGTAATAAATTATTGAATTTTACTTACTCCGCAGGTTCAGCGGCCCGAAGTGGATATTGGTCTCCAATACGAGTTGTCGTTCTGCGTGCAGGGTTGTATTTGGGACGACCAACCGGTCTTCGGCCGCTAGAACGACTGGCATCCATTCGAGGTGTCACAGCCAAGGGAGTCTTGCGGACTCGATTTCTCGGTTGAGTATTGAGAACTGGGCACACACACAATAATAATACCTGCTTCTTCGTTACCCTCCATAACGTATTCTAATGATTTTCAAACGAGTCATATTACTTGGA
The DNA here is from genome assembly GCF_003589595.1 of Hyposmocoma kahamanoa. Taxonomy (NCBI): domain Eukaryota; kingdom Metazoa; phylum Arthropoda; class Insecta; order Lepidoptera; family Cosmopterigidae; genus Hyposmocoma; species Hyposmocoma kahamanoa. Next base: position 11,993,193 of record NW_020653726.1, read on the forward strand.
AATTAAAAGACCCCGTTGTTATGGAGTAAAATACCTACCTATTTTTTTAGAACAATGCCCATTTTCTTTCCCGTTACTCTCCAGAGATAACAGAAATCTTCATTCTCAGCTATATATAATTTGAATCTTGTTGGAATCAGATTGAGCACGAAATTGCTCAATTTATTTCGTGTAGCTTGGGAAACAAATACATAATTTGATGTACATAGGTAAGTAGCAGTACTCCATATACAACCGCACTTGTGTAGCTGAAGCAACTGTCCCGGTATGGAGTAACGCCTCACCCTAGAAAGGATGCCCAGCTTCCTGGCTGCATTTTTGGCCATGGATTAAATGTATCTGCCGAAGTCCAGATTGAATGACAGGACCATTCCAAGTGGCTGGAGACATTCGGCTATCGGTATGGATATATCACGAAAAGGGATCAAAAGGACTTCGTTTTCTAGAGAATAGACATGCCTGAGGTTTGGTAGCATTAAATTTGACAAGATTGGCATCACTCCAATCGGAGACTACCTTGAGTGTCAAATCCAAACGGCTAGATTGGATTTCCTCTCCACTGACCCTTGCATTGGTGAAGTACCTTTCTAAAACTCCCCCGAGCTTAGCTCTCGCCGGTTGAGTCGGCGCCGTGGGGTCGGTGAACATTCACCACGACGCTGCCCGGCGAGGGAAATCTTTATAGATACCCCTGAGCCCAGGGAGACTCTGGGGTTATGTGGGGACTCTCCCTCCAGACTGGAGAGCCTACCCCACTAAAACCCCCCGGGTTTACCTCCCGCCGGTTGAGTAGGCGCCGTGGGGTCGGTGCACATTCACCACGACGCCGCCCGGCCGCCCTAGCTTGCGCCAGGGCTCCCGCGCCAACGGAAGGGCGGATCGGTTATCCTCCGACCTGCCCCCCAGACGAGTGAGTCCGTGTTATGCAGTCTCCGGAATCTATCTCCAGAGCCCGCTGGCCTCCTCGCCATCTTGTGCAGGAAGTGACAGAAGAAGCCGTGCCCGGTCAGCACCGGCACAAGGTGGTACGACAGTGGCCCGTGGGACCGGTTCACCCACTATACAAGGACAGGGCGGATAGCCCCTATGATACGAGCTCCATAGGGAGGCTCCGCCAAGCCCTATTTCCACCGGTCCCACATGCGCTGCGCCGCGAGGCAGCACTCCCGCTCGACCTCATGGGGAGCGGGGCGCTCGCCTCGGTCCCTCATGCCCCGCCGGTAGGCGTGGACCTCCGCCAGGACCTCGACTTCAAGGTCCCACGGCGGAGTACCGACGAGGACACATGCGGCAGCGCAGGCCACCGTCATGTACGCCCTGCACATTCGCAGGGTTACCACCCTCTGAGGCCTCCTCAGAAGCGATTTCGTCGCCGCTGATAAGGCCCCACTCGAAATGGGAGCCCGTATAAGGCCATACTCCGGGTCACCCCGGCGTATAGCCTTCTGCATGGGGCTCCCGGCCTCCCGAGAATGGACAGGAGGCGACAGGGAGCAAGTTGCCGGAAATGCTCCCCGAAGTTCCGTCGCCGGTCCAGGACAAGGCCCAGGTATTTCATCTGGGACCTGACCGGGACCGATACTCCCGCGATGGAGGTATGGGCGCCTGCCGGCACCGCCCAACCTCTACCCCTCCCGCCGAAGACGACCACATTCGTCATCGGCACGGCAACCTCCAGTCCCAGCAGTTGTATTCGGCGGACCATCATGTCCGCTGCTACTGAGGCTCTTCAGGCCGCCTCCTGGAAGGTGGTCCCCCGGACGGCCATCGGCGTACGCGATGACATGCTGGTCAGCAGCGCGCCCTTCAGCACCCAATCGTACCCCAGGTTCCTCAGTAGTGGTCCTAACACGGACCCCTGGGGTACTCCGCACCTCATTAGGTGCTCGGCGCAGGGGATGCGGAGGACTCCCATAAGTTTGTACGGCCTCGCCCATGAGTCCCCGTCCAGCGTGGCCAAGAACTCCTCTTTTGCAGAATTTTCTCCTGATCTCCACTGTGCGATCCGTAAACACAGCAGTACAGTATTTGTGTAACTTCTGTGTCTACCAGAAGCCACAAAACAGAAAAACTCGATGCCTCAAGGTTCTTGAGACGCTTGACACAGATGTCATCACTAACGTACACACTCTGTGTGTACGTTATTGATTACACCGGCACGAGGTACAAACCTGTGCTTCAGAGTATACCCGGGGTAGCTGAGGTACGTTTTGTCAGTCGGACATCTGATCTGCGTCTCGGTAAGGAACAGCAGCTGCGGTTTATCGGCTTCAAGATGATGGTGCACCGAATCGAGATTTAAGTGCAGATCTCGGATGTTAGTGAGGTGCACTTTTAGTTGGAGGACGTGCAACCGCTGTGTAAATTTGTTACCGTTTCTGTTTTTTATTTCATTGTTTTAGGGAAATGAATAGGCAGGAGGAAGTCAGTTGAACGAGGCACTGCGTCGTGTTCAACCAAGCAGCAAAGCTCACACTGCCATACGAGGGTACAATCAGTTTGGAGACCGCGGGGACGCCCGAACCGGAGGCCACCTGGTCCTCCTCTCCGGTCGCCAACCGGCAAAGTGGAGCATTGCAGGATTTTTCGTTGGTCGGCCTTTCATGAGTGGCTTTCCCGATACTTGGGCCCCCAATTTCCCACGGTCGGCCAGCGGCGCACCGTGCTTTGAATACTGCTACCCTCCAGAACCGAGTGCTGAGTGTGGCAGTACAAAACCATTTGGCGACTCGACTGCGTCGGGAGGGCGCAGCTACGGGCGAAGCCTACTACCAGTAGTTGTTGCTCTTTAGCACTACCCAGGGGTCACTTGTAGGGTCTCGAGGTTTACCCTACGGAAGCGACAACATCAACCCCCAAAGTCACCTATAAGCTAACATCTCATCGAAACCAATTTAATGAGTCGAAACACAAAGTTCTACTGTGGTTAGTTGTGGAATTGGGTAGTCTGCAGACTATTTTTTTTTTTTTCAGAATATTAAGTGACGGGACAATACATGTGCCTAAAGTTAAGGTTATACGCCTGTCCATAAGAGTTGCACTGCCACTTAGAGCTTTAAATCGCAAAGATCTGAGGGGCACTGTCACCAAGTTGACAAGTCCCATGTGCCTGTACTTTCACCAGCACCCTTCAAAACCGGAATGCAGTAATTACTGCTTGGCGGCAGAACAGTACTTACCTGCATGAAGACTGTCCTTTATAATCCTAAATTTCTACACTAGCTGGGAAAAGAGCTAACAATCTCTAAATAACTAAGAAGACGTTCAACAAATATAGCTAAAGAACTATCTGGATTAAATTAGCCTTCAAATTAAAAAAAAGTCCATCTGTTTGGGATCTACGATCCTTCAGACAGATACACATACAACGGCTTTTAAATTTAGAACTTATAACTCCCTCTTTTTGCGTAAGGGTTAAAAAACACCACTTATTAGTTTTTGAATGAAAATTGCTGTTTTCCGTTGCGTTTTAGTATCACCGTTAATCACAATGGAGCAAATTTTTAGTAGTAATTCTTAGTGAATGATATTACTTTTTGATAAGCATACGCTATTGCGTATTGAACAACTAGAATAACCAGAAGAGAATGCTCTTCTGGTTATTATAGTTGTTATTCAAACTCAAAGCAAATACAAAAGACGATACGTGGCTATATAAAGGTCTTTGAGGGTGATTGGTTTGGTGATGGTGGTTAAACTTAAAAACGACTACCCGCAAACTACTATTCGCTGTATTAAAATTCCAAAAAAAAAATTCATGTCCCAAATAGATCCTACTGGGAATCGAAGCCCACATTGTAAGCGGTTAGAGCACCGAAGTCGTTGAGTTGCGCCACAGAGGTTCCTGAAAAATAAGGGAATAGAAAGTGCTTAGAGAAATAGGTGAATGACCGGAATATCTCGAATTGGCTTTGCCCTTAACCTTAACATGATTCTAAATCGGATTAATTTCGAACCCGTGATCTAATCAAGATAAGTTCACCAAGGTCTCTAATCTTTACAATAATAGTAAGGTAAGTAATCTACGCATAATCTTAATTTCTAAAACAACACTTGAAACTTGGTAGTGTGAAACTACGGACTTCTATCATTTTCACTTCTCTCATTATACATTTTCTAGTAAACACCTTTACATTTTCTGATCCATGATAGAGTTCCACCTAATATTTAATAAAATATTAGTGTCTAAATTACTTATATCTGCTATTGTAAGCTATTTCTCGCACCTTGACAATTCACTTACTTTTCATGTCTGATTTCCCGACCTTGGCATATTCTATCGTACTTATAGTATCTCCGAATTTTGCTATTCGTTTTTCCACTGCTAATTACGTACGTTTTCGGGTACGTTAACTTAATTCACCTGAATTAGTTCACCTAGGTGCATTAAGTACCCCTTTTGTAAACTTAAATCACCTGGGTGCATTAGATAAACAAAAAAGTAAACTGTATTCACCCCAATATTTAAGGACGCCAGGATTCAACTCGTTACATGGTACAGATACGGTGATGAAAAACTTCGTGATAAAACCTGCATGTCGAAGAAGATTCATAGTAAGTCCCCATTGGACTAGCATGTCGAGCTATGGCCTAAACCCTCGCATGAGAGGACACTCTACTCATCAGTGGGCCGTACAAATAGGTTACTGTATGATGAGTGTTCTGAGTAATATTCCCGACCGTTATTCTGATATGTATACTCATAGAAACTCAAAGAAATTTTCCTCTACCACCACAACTTTGAGTGAGAAGCTTCATAGAACTGTCAAAGCTATCGCTTATGGCTACAAAAGCCGAATGACCCCAGTACAAAAGATCTTTTTGTAACAAACACTTAAAAAAATTCTCGAACTTTTCGAAAGGTCTGCTGGCAAAACAGCTGGTAAAACGGTGGCGCTGGCTTGGCATAGACACAGGGCGAGTCCTGACAGGTCGAATGAATTTTTCTTTGCGTTCCATCTTTGTACTAATAAATAAAACACTCAAAAATTAAAGTTTTAGGATTCTCGAACCATAGACCTCTCAATAAAGTAGCAACCGTTCTCCCAATAGGCTCCCAATAGGTTATGGTGGCGATTCCCGTCGAGACAGAGACAAGAGACTGAGACCGGAAACAGAGACGGGAGACCAAAACGGTTACTTGACTTTATACTTTTGTATGTGTTCAGTTCGCGAGGGAGACCGAGACAGGTGACTGCGACGCGAGATCAAAGACAGTGAGACACTCCCTGCCGCAGATAACTGGTGTCGCGAGTCTCGTTAGAAAAGCACGTGCGCTATTATGAAAAATGACGTCGTTTTCTGATGCAGAAACTCATAAATTAATTGAAATTATTTGACAACACTCTGTGCTATTTAATTCAGGGATGAACATTTGAAGGATAATAATGTGTTAATATAATTGATAATATAGCTTTCCATTACACTGTCCAAAACTTTCCAATACACGAATATCTCCAACGACTGACAACGCAGTACTGATTAAATAGTGCTTGATGTCTCAGTATGCCTTGATCTCGGCGCACATTACACCACCGGAGACGAAGACATTTACCTCGGTCTCCTGTCTCTGTCTACTGTCTCTGTCTCGACGCGAGTCGCCACCTTTAGAGGACACATTACGTATTAAAAATTATTAGCACAGATCCAACCAGCATCTATTACAGATTTTCGTGAGTAAAAAGAATTTGTTGAAGTAAATAAATCATGTGCCCTGAAGAGAACAAACATGGACGTCACGTGAGTTTGAAATATTGCGGGCAGTAACGGTTTAAAAGCGGGTACTTGGGAACATAAAATTAAATTATGTGCTTTTTCCCCGTTGAAGCGTAAACCGTTAGAAGGGTCTAACTTACGAGAACGACTTGTTCGTTTCGTCACTGGATATTATAAAACAAACTTAAAAAATTCTACCGTAACGTAATTTTAGGCGTAACTTACAATTGTGACGTGAAGGAATTATTACCGTCACAACATTGAACTTTTCCATTCTCGCTAAACGGGACGACTTATGCAACCTAAAGTGATCATATGTCTTATTTTTAACCGACTTCAAAAAAGGAGGAGGTTCCTAATTCGAATATATGTTTTTTGTATGTATGTTACGCGATAACTCCGGTATTTGTAAATCGATTTTCATGATTCATGATTTTTTTTGTTGGAAAGAGGGTACCTCCATAGTGGTCCCATTTCATTTTGAAAAAAACCATCGACCTCTAAGAGTGGCTGACCACGCATGGACATTCATTTTTATAAATAGCGCCTAAATTTTACTTAAGGAGCAATTATTTTAATGGTTGGTTTTGCTACTCTCCAATTCAAGGCGTTTTTCTCTCAATACACTTTGAGTAGTGAGAACCGATTTTTATTATCTCCTGTGTCAAGTCCCGTATAGTGGCGAACTAGGGGATATTTCAATAAAACTTAGCAAATAGACGTAATTCCACTTACTTTTGAGGTCGGTTTTTTTCAGCCCTCTGTACTGAGATCATTATTTTTTATTTAGATATTACACGGTCACATCGTCACAGTGGAACGTTGCTGCTGATGGTGCATCATAGAAAAAAAAGAGTTGCCGGAAGATGACAAGCAGACGTTACGTCATCGTGGTGCCATCATCGTGGACTTCGTGTAGCAGACTGACGTAAACTGTTGTTGTGCAACAGTACCATAATAAAGATTCAGTACGATTCGTTCCAAAGTATCTATAGAATTAAAACAAATTGGAAAAACCTAAAGAACGGTTTTATAATTTATGGACCCATTTTCGTTTAACGGAATCGTAAAAAATTCTGACCATAAAACTTGAAGTCTAGTACATATGTTACTAATAATGTTTATGAAGTGTAAGGATTTTTAGGATTCATTATTAAGAGTCGATACTACCTCAGTGCGAATTCAAATTTTTCCCGCACTAATACGGTTAATTTAGCTTAGGTCGAGTGGCAGGGACACTGGTTTTATTTCAAAATTTATTTTTTTACAAGCGAAATTAAAGCTATTTGAAAAATTATATCGTATGGTATACGTGGTCTGTTTAGTTCAGTTGATATAAAAAAAGCATTGGTATATGTGAAGTACATATTGATATTGAATACAGCGGCTTTCTTGTAAAATTTTGAGGTAACTTTGTACTTTTTTCTATCGTGAAAACTTTTAGGAATCGTGTTTTTACACCATATACCACAATAATCAGTGTATATGTTCAATTTTAGTATACATTTTTTGCAAAATTATTAATTCTACACTTTCATTCTTATGCGGAATCAACCAAAGCCTTATGAGGTACTACTAGACACTTAAGTTCATATGCGTGTTAGTTAGACTGCAAGCAAACACACGGTCACTTAAATAATATATAGTATAATAATGTGCTAGACAACCACACCAAAAATCTGGTCTCAAACTAAGGAATTTCCTGTACGATGAATACCAGAGCAACGGAATTCATTTCGGGCACTACCCAGAACTCTTAGACCATAAGTAATTTGGAAAAGTTTTTTCTCATATTGGTCCTACCGGGAAACGAACCGTGGGTCATACAAACGGACATATCGAAATTGCATAATTTTTATTAATAAATACATTATTGTATACTTTACTGTAGAATACATAATTATATCTTGTAACCAATAATTCAAAAATAGGAAACAAGCAATGTAATAAATAAAAAGAACAATTTTAATTAAAAATTACTTACATAACAAAAATAATACATTAATAAACTAAAGCGAAGTCTAAGTAAAATAACGAACTTATACACAAATAATTACTATTAATTATTCTACATTAATTAGATTTAATTGTATACCTTCTTAGTAGTTATTCTGTTATACATTAAAACTTATGTATTTTTAATCAACGTATACAATAGCAAAAATTCCTGAAAACTTAATTAAGTCAATCTACACAAGTTTATTGACTTTGATTATTATTCTGACATCCTGTCTGATCTTCTGGGACGTCATTTTAGCCTGTATTGTTCAGAAGGCTTTTACAAAGATTCCTCGTAACTTTCAACAAGCTCGAGGACTCGAAGACTACCTATTGTTAATTTTCCGCTCTAAATATGACAATGAATATTTATGTTCCCTGAGGAGAGACATTGGCCGTGTTTTGTTTTGAGATTTTCTTTTGTATTTGAACGAGACTCAGCTAAACAGGTCGAATCCTGGAGGATAACATGGCAGAACGATCCAAAGTTTTTTTTTTCCGGTGGTAAGCGACACGCCTGTTCCTAGCAGTTGCAGTGGCACTCGGAGCTTTAAATCCCAATGATCTGAGGGGCTCTGCCACTGTGCCCGACACCCTGAGACATAAGTTTACAAGTCCCATGACTGTGCCTGGAATTTCACCAAAATTTTTATATTTTTAACTTACTGCTTAGCGGCAGAAATAAATAAGGTGGCAATATTTTTCTGGACGAACTCATTCACAAGGTGCTCTACTGCTGTTAAAATCTCCAACATCTATCAAAGTCGCACAGTTTGCCAAGAGCGCCTACAACATTGCCGTTCTGTATTGTTTTATGTAAGTTGATCAAGGGAAAAAACAGGCCTTCAGTCTGTTTTTTTTTTATTATTTACCACGTAATTCTATGTTCAACAAAAACCTTAGTATTCAAAATAAAATATAAAAAGTTAAATAGTAAAATATATAATAATCACTATATTGTCCTGACTAATAAATACTACGTACTCGTGTGGCACGTGATCCACGTAGCCAATCTTATTAGTGGAGACCTGTTGGCAACTGGCAACAGTGACTCGCTTAGCGACGAATAATTCAACACTTTGCCAGTCGTTGTCAGCTGGCCGCCAGAGCATTGTGTTTTTATGCATTTCTGCAATTTCTATTAAAATGTATTATTTTAATATTTTATTGATATTATTATTGTTCACTCGCTCGTTAATAAGACCCATGCGCACAATTCAAGTATTGTTAACGCCTTTTTTTTGTTTTTTTTCTTTTTTTTTTTTTGACGGGGGGAAATCTTTATGAGCTGAGCCCAGGGAGACTCAGGGGTTATGTGGGGACTCTCCCTCCACACTGGAAGGCCTACCCCACTAAAACCCCCCCGGGTTTCCCTCTCGCCGGTTGAGTCGGCGCCGTGGGATCAGTGAACATTCACCACGACGCCGCCCGGCCGCCCTAGCTTGCGCCAGGGCTCCCGCGCCAACGGAGGGACGAGTCGTGTCCTCCGACCCGCCCCCCAGACGAGTGAGGCCGTGCAATGCAGGCTCCAGAGTCCCTGTCCAGAGGTCTCACTAGGGGATCAGGCGAGCAGCGAACTGCAAGTATTGTTAACGCCTGACGTTAAAGTGTTGGCAAAAGTGTGCATCAAAAATTGTACTATGAATAATTATCTTTTTATGACAACCTTCACTTCTCCACTAATTTCTTAACGCAAGTACTGCTCAAAATTTTAAAATTACCAAAACGCTGTATAAAGTGCCAGTACAAGCTTAAACAAAGTTCGGGAGTTTCATTTGTGTACACCTGTGCATGAACAAGTATTAATTACAAAAACTTATTACGTTTTTAACGTATAATAATATTACTTTTTATTTTAATATATTACTTTATTATTTTAATATATTACTTGTAATGGTGTCAGCCACTAAACCACAATATTTGTAAATGATTTATCAGTAAATGTGTAAAAATGTTTTCGCTTTTTGTATCAACAGCAGTGAACAATGACTTTACAAGCCTCATAAAAACTATAACGAATAAATTTTTGTTGTTTGTGACTAAAAACAATGTTCTTAAGATAATTGGATCCAAAATTAAATTTCGACTATAGTTAATATTCATTTTTACGTTTTGAGATAATTTATCACTCTAAGGACCGTATTCAAGAACTCTACTCAATGCTCAAGTTAGGATCTGAGTATGATTTCAAGCACTGGAAATACGACCCTAATGGCAGAGACTTGAGTATGATTTCGAGTGCTTTAAACCATACTCAAATCCTGACTTGACTATTGAGTAGAGTTCTAGAATACGACCCTTAGAGCCTTTTAATTTAAGGCGAGTCATCAGAGGCGACGCGGAGAAAGACTTTTGTGCTAGATCAAATGTTTTAGGTATTTACTATTCATCATCATCATCATCATCATCCACAGCTGGTTTCACCCACTGCTATTAAATAAAATAAATTTTAGCAGCATTAGAACTCCTTGTGAATGAGTTCGTCCAGGGCAGTACTGCCACCTTACCTGTTTGTGCCACCAAGCAATAATGTTAGCATTACAACGTTCCGGTTTTAAGGGGTAAGGGTGCTGGTGAAATTACAGGCACATGAGACTTGTCAACTTATGCCTCAGTGTGACGGGCGTAGTGGTAGTGCCCCTCACATCTTTGCAATTAAAAGCTCTGAGTGGTACTGTAAATGTTATGGACAGGCGTGTAGGTAACCATTATCTTGCACGACTTGTTCGTCCCGACACTAGATATTATATATAAAAAAAAAACGGTCTTACAAAAAATATACGATACACCTAAGGATATTGATATAGGACCTACTTTACCTGAAATCCTGAATACAGGCTAAAATAAGAATCTAATACTAATTTACAATATTTAAGAATAAAATATATAACTTTGCACGTAGTTTTTGTATGGAGATATTTGTATTTAATTACTACAGAGAAGCTCCAAAATTTTGAGTAGCCACTGAATCCCTATAGTTATTTAATACATGTGTGTCCCAAAACTTGAAGATTGCCCAGTGCACGACACGACGCAGCGCAGCTGCCCCGTCAGTCACCGCGCTTGTCATCGTCGGATCTGTGTAAAATTATCTCCGCCTGTTTTTATTTTATTTTTTCTTATATATTTGTTTGTATTTGTTCTTATTTATCCTGTTAAAATAGCACCTAGTAAAAATATTATAGTATAGGCTCCAGTCTCTTACCAAGGTTTATTTTTTAGTAAAAGTTCAAAAGTCAGCTATTTATAAGTTTAGTTATGAAATGTCCTTGATAAGGGACAATAAAGATTATTATTATTATTTAGTCATATTAATTTTTTGCGCATGGATTGCGGGACACGCGAGCGATCCCTCACACCACGTCGAGTATTTAACTAGAAATAAGCACGAAATCTCTCGTTTGCACTGAAATCACAAATAAGAAAGCTGAAATAGTATAGCGCCAACAACTGACCTATGTACGTCTCCGTATATTCCAAAAGTATTCTGTATTTATTTTAGTAAAGATAATATCTCTAACAATAGGGGGCTGTTCCATTCGGTGGTGTGGGTAAAACAGCAAAACATCTAATTACAAAATAAATAGAATCACATTTCATCAGTAAGTAAATATTAAATATGTAATTTTTCAATTATCGTCCACTATAGCAAAGCTCAAGCTCAAGTCGTCTCTATTTCTGGTTATATACTCAATTCTATAACTTCATTTCCTAAAATCTAGCCTTAATCAAAATGATGCATGAATCAATCGGAATGAATGAATTTATATAGCGGTGATAAAATAAATTCCCTGTGATCTGTTTTGCAAATCCCTGCTTTTTGTTTGAAGTTCAACAATTTTGAATTTTATCAGTTTTCCGTGGTTCAATTACCTGAAGCTCCTCCATTACTTCCGTACCTCCTATAAAAGTTAACTGAAAGTAAAAGTAATTCGTCTTACAAGAAATACAGTAGTTTGAATTGCAGAAACAATGCAACCATCTTATCAATTTCAATAATTATAATTATTAAAAACAAATATCCAAAACTTAGGAAAAATTCCTTCGATCCGGCCGGATTCGAACCGAAGTCTTTTAGCAAACCGTGATAGACGCTATGCTAACTTAAGCAACGCGGTGCAAACAAGCGGACCTTACGAGTTTTTCTATGAGCTTGTTGCAGATCTTTGTTTTTGATTTTTAATGAGTTTTTATACCGTAGCGATTCAATTATTATAGTTGCTAAGTAAACATTATTATTATTATGTTTATTTATTTTAAATTCCCGCTATTCCCACGGTCTAAGAGCTGTTACACACGGCGGCTTTTATCAGCGATGCAAACGCGATGCAGTAGCTATGCGGTCGCTAATCGTCCAACTTTACACACACGCGCGATTTTACACAGCGATGCAAACGCGATGCAAGCGCGCGACTGCATCGAAACAAACTCGCGGTTGCATCGCTACAATTGGGATTTGTAGTATGTTTGCATCGCTACTAAAAGTTTTTTTTTTACCGTGTTTAAAATTTAAATTATTATATAAGTGAACTATACTATTATTATTGATATAAAGATCGAAGAAACACAAACAAACTTTCGATCCGACTAAACTCGAACCAGCATTTGTCGCCTCAACGAGTCTTACGAATCTTTCTATGTACTGGGATCTTTGTATTGGGTTTGAATGGCTTTTTTGACGTGGTGGAGCATCTTCACAAAAAATAAAAAAAATATATATATAATATAAAGTGATGAGACGAACAAGTCGTGTGCCTGAGAGGGAGCTATACGCCTGTCCATAACAGTTGCAGTGCCACTCAGAGCTTTAAATGGCAAAGATCTTAGGGGCACTGTCACTGCGCCCGTCACCCTGAGAGATAAGTTGACAAGTCCCATGTGCCTGTAATTATACCAGCACCCTTATCCTTCAAAATCGGAAAACACGATGCTGACATTACTGTTTGTTGGTAGAAATAGGTAAGATGGCAGTACTTCCCTGGATGAACTCTTTCACAAGGACCTGTAGTGCTACTAAACTAAATTGATGAATATAAAGAGATATTTTATATATATATATATATATTATAATAGGTACCATATTACTATTCGCAAAACAACGTGTTATCTCTAAAACATCCAGATTTATAGATAGCACGTTGTTCTGGCAAACGGGCGATATATGGTGTCGCCGTTGTTTCCGATGTCCATAACACGTGATCGTGACGTGATCTAATTACTTTCAAAAAGTCAAAAGAACGTTTGTGATGTTGTGTAATATAAAAAAAAAATCGGTATTTAAAATATGTTTGTTATCTCGGAAAACGCAAAGGCGCCTACATAAATTTAAAACTTTACCATCTTGTGATGGTTGCTTTTAAAAATCCTTTACGTTGCAAAAGCTAACTTTTGCTGTCTTCCAGACGTTTGCCTTCGACAATTTCGTTTTGAAATATGCAGCAAAGTTGGGCTATTTTACGGATGCGGCATTCGTGAAACTTTATCTGCAATAGCCGTTGTGGACCATCCATCTATTGAGAAGTTTAAAAGTATAAAACGTGGCATATCGCTTTACCACGGAATTATGTAAAACAGGAGGCAAGCCATTTGGCCGATCGCCAAGCTAACACGATTGTACCCAGCTCAGCTCAACAGGTCACCAATGACGTCGTTAATTCTGAAAACAATAAAAACGTCAGCACAAGAAAGCAACAGGCTATGTTTCTTTACAAACTTGAATTTCTTTTTTTAAGAAATCTTGCATATGTAAGTAGCTCTGCGTAAAAACCATGACATACTTAATTAGTATGCATAAAGTATGTAAAGATATTAACACTTACTTCTCGCATGCAATTTTTATAGGGCAATAACAAATTTTAGTAAAATTTAATGCAGTTAATTTTAAGTTACCTTTAAGACTTTTCCAAGTCTTAAAGGTAACTTTTTCAAAATACTATAGTCATCACAATTTAAGAGGCCCAATATGACAACTAAATAAGACAATAGTATGTCATTTTGAATGCAATCAACAAACAAATATTAAGTTATTAAGTTTAAAATAAATGCAATAATTTTAGTTAAGCATTATATAACATGATATAACTAATTTCAAGTATTATTTTCGCACGCATTTAAAAATAAAATGTAATTTTGAGTTAGTTCGAAACATCTTAAAAACAGTTACGTCCTCAGTCTTTTTTTTAATAATAGCGTTGGAAGCAAATAATCGTCAAACTTCGCCGAGTTAATTAAATTCCACTTTAAAAAATATTGACTTTTTAATTTTAATTTGACAGAGATGTTAACGTTGATAACATGATTGAAAATTCAATATTATACATACAGTTGATACTAGCCCAACTGATGATGTTGGCTCATCTTCCCATGAAAGTGAATAAAAATTTAAACTGCATAGTCTCAGTCAGTCTTTTTTTGTTTTCTTTCAGAAGTTTCCTATTTAACTACAGGTGTGTCCTTGTGAACTCTGTTAATGTAACTACGCTACAAGAACAGCTACAGGTTGTCTTAGTAATCATTTAAAATACTTACTTATCATTTATATTAAAATTTATGTTGCTTAAATAAATGTTAATTGTTCTATCTAGAACTGAAAACCAATCCCCCGAAAATTATCTAAACGATCACAGACGTATAAAATTTCGAATCGATTTCTTGTGAGAATCGTCTAATTTGCAACGAATATAAGTGACGAACGACACGCCTAACCATAACAGTTGCAATGCCGCTCAGAGGTTTAAATCGCAAGGATCTAAAGGGCACTCCCACTGGGCCCGTCACCCTACGGCATAAGTTGACAAGTTCCACGTGCCTGTAATTTCACCAGTACCCTTAACTCTTCCAAACAAAAACGCAGTAAAGCTCGCATTAATGCTTGGCGACAGAAATAGGTAAGATAGCAGTGCTTCCCTGCACGAACTCTTTCACAAGAAGCTCTATATTGCAGAACTTTTTATCTCATCAGTCAAATACCTACATCTATCGCGGAAAAGTCGACTACTGCTAGTTTAATGTGGTCTACTCGTAGTTCGATTTTCCGTTCAAATTTTCCCTAATCTGGTTCAGAATTCCCTTTGAAATTACCAAATTACACTAATAACAAAACAAGGTGTTCAATTATCTACGGCAAGGCTATTTGCGTACAATTTTATTCAGTAGGATAGAGCACATAAATAGCGAAGTTTATAATAATAATAAAGATATTTATTCACGCTCACAAAGAAGCCTTTATAATTATAAACTGAATGTGAAATAAATAAGACTTAAGCATTTTACGCGAGACAGTGCAGCTTATAGAGCACTAGGCTCCCACCCGTGATAATTTAGATTTTTATGTAAATTTAAATATTACAATATTATAATGACCAATAATTTTGTACATGCGTGCGTTCGTGCGTGAATGCGTGCGTGCGTGCGTGCGTGCGTGCGTGCTTGCGTGCCTGCGTGCGTGCGTGCGTTCGTGCTTGCGTGTGTGTGTGTAAACGGATCGCTACAATGGAATTTTGTCATCCAAGTACGCAGAAGTTTTGTAATAAAACTATAGTAAACCTTAGTATAATAATATGCTAATAATAATAATATGCTAATAATAATAATAATATTTGCTTATTTCGCTCATGTACATAAACAGGATTACATTATGAGTTACAAAAAGTTTCGAGGTACTAGCAACACAAAGTAAATATAATTTAGAATATGAGTTTCCAACCGGTAAACTGGGTAAAAACCCCGTAGCTTAGGAGTTCGAGATATACCATACAAACAAAGCATAAAAAAACAACCACCCTCGAGGAAACATTTCCTGCTTACTATTAACTGCTTAGAACTTAGTATCTATTGCTATAGGTACTGTATTTATTAATTTGACTATTGAAACTTTACAATTGAAGTATTGGGAATAACAAGGGTGTCCGGCACCTAAAGCCCGTTTTAATGTTATTGCATCAACACATGTAAAATACTGTCTAGTATCTTGTGACAAAAACTCATTTCGAATTCCCTTCTAGATGGCGTAAGTTTCATTCAATTAAAAGGTGGCGCTCGGCCCTTGTGGCATGGATTATAAAATGTGCGTTTGAATTTCGGACACGATACTACCTACAGTTTGTAAAAATTATTTAAATGTAAAAAATGCCTAAAACAAGCGACTTCATCCTCAACATGGAGCATCTAGGAAGCCAGTGAGACCTGCTGCAGATGAATCTGTCGGTTCATTTCAATCCAGCGAATTTAATGAATGATTAAAAATATGTATAAATTATTTCTTAATGTAACTTTTAAATAAAACTTACTCACATTTATATCCTTCGAAACAAATTGTAAAACTAATGCCACATTAATGTACCGGTTTGGTGCAACAAGGGCGGATAACACAAGGAAAAAAAAACTTTTTCAACTGTTTCTTATTGTTTTAAAATAATAATAATACCTGAATCTTTAAAGCATATAAGAGTCATATTCTAAATAATATTAAAAAGATATAAAAGACATTAAAACTTCATTTTCAATTTTCTCGAATCTCACTTTTACATGATTCGCCCTTGTTACACCCAATGCTTCAATTATCCTTGTACATACCAAAATTTTAGAACTAACCGGGCCATTAGTAACATTTTAGTAAACAGAAGAAGTTCTGTATAAAATTTTCATTGAAACATTGGTTAACACTGTGGCTAGGTTTCAATGGCTTATATATTTTAGTATGACCGTAAAATGCTTATGTAGCAGGTGTTGTAGTGTGGTGTTTCAGTGTCATCTGTTGCACATCGTTTATAGGGTAGAATATTGTAATGTTAAAAGCGGTAATACACGCCATTCGCTATTGCCATTACATAATAAGTACAACAACTCCCGCCTGTTCAATACCTACACGTCACTTGGAGCATATCGTTGTCACATTATTATTTTAGTTGTACCTACAGGTAAACAACCAACATAACTTGAAAAAAAAAAAGTTTTCATCAAAATATTCTCGCACTATAATGAAATAACCTTTTCACCTTAGAATAATAACGCATAGAAACCTAGCCCGCACACGCTAAGTGAGGCAAGTTAGAGGGTTCCAAACGCGTCTCAGGAGCGCGCGGGCTGTTAGTGCTCAAGGTCATATTGCACCGCGAACAGCTCCAAAATTTTTTGCTAAAAATGACGAAATGTGCGGTAAATGGGTGTAAAAATACAACAGACAAACAAAATAGACACTAACATCGCATTCCACAAGTAAGTAATGAGTTTCAACTCATATTTTTATGTAAATATTCACTAAAACAGAAAAATAATTTCGCGGCAACAAGATACGAAAGTGTTGCAAAGTAACGAATTTTGTTTCTCCCCATTTTGCTATTCTGTATCAAAATAATTATATTACGTAAATTTTAGTGGTGCCTGTAATTTCGATTTATTTGCGCATTTTGAACTAATATTTACTCGAATAAACATTAAATGTTTTCGTTAACTCCTATAAGTGATTGGGACACTTAATTATTTTATAATACTTTTAACGGCTCTGCGTTCATGCTTTATTGCATAATTATTTATATTAATTTTATTTGAATTGGAGCACATATTGCAACAAATTTACAGTATATATTTGTTTCTACTATAGTGTTGGCACCACCAGTACAACTTTGATAGTTTATTATATGTCTTTCTTTTCGTAACTCAAGCGAAATATTTTATATTAAAATATTTTATTTTCTTAAAAGGGGAGCGTTCTTAAGCGATTTTTTAATCTATTTTAACAGTTATTTTCTTTAATGTTTGCTTATGGCATTTTCGGTTTTAGGTTTCGAATATGGCACTTATTTCTAAATCCAAGATGGCGGGCGCGATTTTTCGAATAATGGTAAGTTGGGTATCGTTTTCGAAATGTTTGGGAATGTTCAATACAAATATGGGACTCATTTCTAAATCCAAGATGGCAAACACGACAGTTCAAACAAAAGCAATACTCGTAATGAGCACCCCCAAATACCTCGAAAACGATACCCAACTTGCCATTATTTGAAAAATCGTGCCCGCCATCTTGGATTTACAAATGAGTGCCATATTCGTAATGAGCACCCCCAAGTACCTCGAAAATGATACCCATATTGCATTTTTTTGAAAAATCGTGCC
>NW_020653726.1:12011028-12024934 GCF_003589595.1 Hyposmocoma kahamanoa
GCCCGCCATCTTGGATGTAGAAATGAGTGCCATATTCGTCATGAGCACCCCCAAGTACCTCGAAAATGATACCCATATTGCATTTATTTCAAAACTCGTGTCCGCCATCTTGGATTTAGAAATGAGTGCCATATTCGTAATGAGCATCCCCAAATACCTCGAAAAGGATACCCATATAGCATATTTTGAAAAATCGTGTCCGCCATCTTGGATTTACAAATAAGTGCTATATTCGTTTTTCATCGACAAAACCGAGCATATCTGTAGGCACCTGATCGACAATGTCGGGCAAATCTGTAGGCACCTTTAACTTAATGATGAGTTAAGCAAGATACAATTTCCCCACTTTTGAGGGAAATGTTATTCCATGGCATCATTATTTGTATATTTGTGTGCGTGCCGACGAGCGTAGTTACAAGTTCCTTACGCCTACATGAATTTGGTTTTTGCCTCACTTGTGACAGTTCGTTTGATATGAAACTATCATTCTATGCGTTATTATTCTAAGCTTTTCACATTACTTGCTCAGAAGGGCTTTCTTTCCTATTGAAATCTGTGTGGAAAAGCATTTTTTGCACGCTAGTGTGGAAAAGGTTTTTGAAATTCGAACTTCACGATGGACTGTGATGCACCTAACTTTTTCGTTTGATGAAAAAAAAAGATAAATGACTCGTTCTAGTACGCGTTTTGTCGTACATTAATTATTTATGTAATACAAATCCGTTGGTATAATTTATTCTTATTATTGTTTAAATTGACAATGATAACTAATTGCATTTATTAAATTATTTTAATACATCGAAGAACTAAAATAATTTCAATAATCACTTAATCACACAAAAATTATAAGTACATGCAAGAAAAACTGTTAAGGTGCAAATTCAGAACGCATTCGAAGGTAATTTTTTTTTTCAAAATAATGTGTTATAGTTCAACTGTTTTCTTTCATCTACCATTTTCCTCGCTATAGTGCGGTGAAAAGTTGTGTGTTTCGCTTGGCAGCAAAGTTGTTAAGCGTCTCGTGCCTTGAAACCGTGAGGGTTCGAGGGTACGTTCATTATTCTCAGGAAACTCGCTTCGCTCGTGGTTCAATCTTAGCTTCCTTTGCTTGCTCAGGTTTCGATATAAGCACTCGCGTTAAACAACAGCTTTGCAATCTTGCATAACAAATAACTATTGCCAATACATATGCTGACAATAGTTAATTTTGCGGACTGGTATCTTGATTATAGGAGTACGAGTATGAAATAGAAATGAAATTCTTTTGAGACAATCGTGCTCAAAAGTTAATATCATTTTTTAAACACCGAGCGAACGCTTCAATTTTTAACCAATGACTCGTGTGACAACCTGCGCTGTGTAACTCGCGTGTGCCGCACAATTTTGCGAATGTGTGCGTCTGTATACTATGCACGGTGGGCGCGCACGCAAAAAAGCCGCAATGCTACGTTTGTTTCGAGTTGCTTCCTACTTGCTTTTTAATACTATGCTATAATAGTGGTTGAGTGGCGAAAATCTTATCTGGTCTAACATTCATTATCCAACAAAAGTTGAACGGAAAACAGCTTCAACAACTAAATGTATTTGGTAATTACTAACTTGACTAAGTTGGCGTAAAGAAATCTCCTTTCCGCTTTCATAGATAATGCACAGACCCAATAGAGCGATCAGACCGTCGATTCGACTAACGTGTGTCATTCAGTGTATGGAGGTACGTTTGTGAGCATACACTCTTAAAGGTGTAGAAGCTGGTGAAGAGCGCTGGTGGAATTCTGTAGATTGTAATGTGGCTTGCAATCCACGTTTCACATTAGTGAAAACGTGTGCCGCTGCTGATACCGCTTGGAATGTTCAGTAGACCGCAGATCTCGCTTAGTGAGTTTAACGTTCGAGAGTTCAAAAGGGGTAAAGGTTATTGGTAATAAATCCAGTTACAAAAGTATTTATTCCGGTTTTAACAATATTCATGATCTTAAAATATGTATTGTACAAGAGATTTTTAGTAAAATGGTAAACGGTTCAAAAAAAATAGGAAAACGATGTGTTCTCCGCCGCAATCGGGTAGAGAGTGACGATGGAACGAAACAAAATCAGAATGTTAGGGCGCATTTATTCGAGACGAATTTCATCGCGCTCGCCACGCGGCCGCCGCGCGCTCGCCGAGCGGAGGCCGCGTTGCCGCCGCACAGCGACCGCGTGCGTACTAACTACTAACTGTCATGTCAAAATACGCTCTATTTATTTAGCTTTTACGTTTTAACTTAAATTAGCATCCCGGGCATGCGGGCGAGACTGGCTTGATTCGAGCTACGCGGCAACTGTGCGGCGACTGCGCGGTTGTATTATTCCGAGGAATTTAAATGTTATTGCCTAGTAAATACAATTCAGATTCGCCATTAGTGTACATGAAGACGTGGTATCCGTAACTGGGCGGCCGCGTGAAATCTTTCGCTTCGTGTAACTGTAAAGCCGGCATGCAGTAATGCTCACATTAATGTCGGGCGGCAGAAATAAATAAGGTGGTAGTACTTCCCTGGAAGAATTCTTTCACAAGGAGCTCTACTGCTACCAAATATTGAGCCTGCGCAGTACCGTCTAACAGCGCTGACTTTACCTCGCATCATTTCACATTAATAATTTGCATATAGTACGTTGTCTATACGTATAATCGCCACTAATTTCATTTTAACGGCATTTTAATACATTGTTCGAATGCCGTAAATATAGTAGTACGAATGTGGGAAATATTTACAAATTCATGTACGCATAGTGAGTTGAAGGATCGATAACGTTCCATGTGACTGCGACAGTCGTAATTGCATGTCATTGTCGACGTGAATGATACCAATTTGATAGGACACTATTTTGATGAACAGTGGACGTTAATTTTCTAGGCACATTGGCTATCTGAATTACGTGAGGGGTGATAAATAAGAAAAGAGTAAAACTACATTGGCGTATAAGCCTAAACAATTGCAAATCTCAAGTGGTAATGGGCGTGGTACATTACTCACAGAACAGATTGCCGATGGGGTCAGATTTCTATTTTTTTATCATACCAAGTAATTGGACGAATAAATCGAGCGCACGGTGGTGAGCGACACGCTTGTCCTTAGCAATTGCAGCGCCATTCAGAGCTTTAAATCGCAAAGATCTGAGCCGATCACTCTGAGACATTAATTGAAAAGTGTCATGTGCCTGTAATTTCGCCAGCTCCCTTACCCTTTAAATCCGAAACACGGTAATGGTCGCATTACTAAGGTGGCAGTACTACCCTGGACGAACTCTTTCACAAGGAGCTCTACTGCTACGAAAAAAGGTTGCGGGAATGGTACATGAAGCTGGATGACGGTTTTATTTTTTGACTCATTTAGCCAGGTAGTTTCGATCTATAATGTGTGAAATAATATTGTAAATGATAAAAGTGTACAATATTTAAACATATTTTGATCACGTTTATTTCATCTTTATTAGGTCGATCGCAGATTTTACTTAATATATGAGTTACTTGACTATTTAATCGGTATTTGGGAAACATGATTAGGTTACAATTTGACGAGAAAATATCTGAAAACATTATAATTTGATCTTTTAATTTTTTTACAAAGCAGAACAAAACCTCACAAGGTGTTTTTATGATACCAAGTGTCGGGACGAACAACTCGTACGCCTGGTGGTGGTGGAGCTTTAAGTCGGAAACATCTGAGGGGCCCTGCCACTGCGCCTATCACCTTAAAACATAAGTTGACAAGTCCTATATGCCTGTAATTACATCAGCACACTTACCCTTACAAATTGGAACACAGTAATGTTCACGTTACTACTTGGCGGCAGAAATACGTAGGTGGCAATACTTTACTGGAAGAACTCTTCCACAAGAAGCTCTACTGCTTCTAAAAAAGTAGGTTATATAAAATATCCGTAGACAAAATACATTTTAATGTTACTTAAGGGAAAGATACTTTGTTTATGTGTTCGTAGTCTAATTATCACTGGCACCGGCAGCTGTATAGCCTCTATATTCACGTGATTATAATATTTGAGTTCGTGAGCTTCGTCATACATTTTTACCACTTAATTTACCTTCGTAGTGAAAATTGATTTATCGACAAAGTCTGCTACTAAATATAGATAATAAAAACAACAAAATTAGTTTCATCGAAGTTAAGTATTACCTGTAGTTTTTCTAAGAATATTGGGTTCGATCTTCTTTCAAGTCCGCCAGAACTATTGTCATTCCATTTATTCGTGTTTGGAACCGCTATTTATCATGTTTCTCGTTTATTTTTATTACGATGTATTTTTTAGAGACAATAAAGAAAATGTCGAGGTGGCGCCGCCTAAGAGAGTTTATTTATTCCTTTTAACGACGTGTTAAGGAATGTTTCCTTTATCCCTCGAAATTTCTTAATTTATATCCTTATAGGATAGTAGTTTTTCTATGTCTATGTTATTCGTGTTATAGTAAGTAAATTTTATTACTATCTACATGTATACATTTCCTTTCCATTGGAAGATACTCTTTGGTGCCAAAACTCGTTTCAACTCTTAAATTTCTATCCTTAGGTTGTTGAATTTTAGCTTATTTTGTAACACTTTTACTTTTGTACTACTATTCTTTTTTTATGATACCGATTGACGGGGCGAACAAGTCGTGAGCCTGGTGGTAAAATAAATAAAATGAAAATAAATAAATAAACTCTACTATAACCCTTCAAAACCGAAACGCAGTAATGCGCCTAACGTAAAATAGTAACAGTAGCTCACATTATTGCTTGGCGGCAGAAATAGATAAGGTGGAAGTACCTTTAACTTCCTCCGTGGCCGAACGGTTACCATGCCAGACAGCCTAACAGAGGTCCCAGGTTCGATCCTCGGGTCGGGAGGAATATTTGTGTGGCCTGCATTTATTTATCTCGTGAGTTGGGGTGTAATTTGTGGTTGTCTATCTGTGTGTCCATTTTACCCGCGAAACTGGGTTTCCCTAGCGCACACACTCAACATAGCCATGTTGCGTGTGTGCGTTTAAAAAAAACCTACTTCACTGGACGCACTCTTTCATGAGGAGCTCTACTGCTGCCAAGAGAACTGTACTTCGCTGTCATTATATTTTTTTGATGTGAAAACGAAGAATATTTCATTTTCATTATTCATGAGATTTAGAATACATTTTTGGCAACTGTTTAAGGTGTATTTCAGAGGTGTTAACTATTTAAATGTACACTTATTAATCGAGCGATTGTGTCAATTGTCATTACGAGTATGTCACATGTCTTCGATGAGCTTATCTATAATTTTATCGATATAGATATAAATATAGATATAGAGCTTTACCGATACGCAGGTTTCAGCACGTTTTCCATTACCCTGGAACGAAAATATAATACTTATGTAACACTTCGCGCCTTAATTACAAAAAAAAGGTAAACAACCCCTCGGAAACAAACAAATAAACGACAAAAACAAAATTCACCTCAATTTGTTGTTGAAATTCAACTGCGTCTCGTTGTGTCCTTTACTTTTTGCAATAAAACAAAAAAGTGTTATTTGTACACGATTTGTATTGTTTAATCACTATTAACATCACTATGTGAGTTCGTAAAATAAAACAATCACGTAGTTTAACTCGATTGCAGTTGGAAAGTTGGCAAAACGTTGCCCCTTCACTTTCAAATGGCAGTAGTGAATTATCCACCTACACAATCATTTGCTTTTCAATACTATTTCGTTAAGCTTTTAGGGGAAACTTTTGTTCGTCTAAATAGACGAGGAAGATTATTCCTGTGACAACTTAAATGACTTATTAAGCAAATAACTACGCATTAAATTTAATGGGACGTGTTTTACATTACTAATGAGGTTGACGTTATGCGATCTGATTATGTATTTAAAGTTATCCTAATGACACGTTGTCACTCACTCGCAATCCGCGTTGTGTCACGTAGTTTCTACGCTTCCCAATTGTTCCAATTACAATATTCCTATCGCTTCACGGAGACCCTCTTATCTTTCAGTTGTCCTTCTGTATATGAGTGTCTATATTCATAATTATTGTGTGGTGGTGCTGCTGGTGCTTGCGCGTGTAGGCGATCTTCAGTGTACAATGAATTATGTAACGTAACTTTTCACAATATTTAACTGTTATTAAAAAAAATTCACTGTCTTGTTTTTCATTTATTGGTGTTCTTCATGGTTTGTTCTAAAATTAATTCGGGCGCCAGTGTGGTGAAGCTGGAAAGCGCCAGAAAGCGTCTGTAAAAATCTTTATATTCATGTAATAGCCAGGGTTTCAATGACGGCACCATTACATCCGGGTTTATGGCTTCATTTTTGGTCGAAAAACTATTGCAGCAAATTTTTGATAATTCTTTTGTTCCGTTCTAAATTATATGTTTATAACTTTTTGTATTATAACTTGGTAAAGAATCAAAAATAAGATTTTAGTAAATGGTAAACGGTTAAAAAATTAGACGAGTAGATAGGAGTGTTAGCTACCACGGTCAAACGGCGAATGACGATGGAAAGAAACAAAATCAAAATGCGAGGTAAAATGGAACAATTTTAAATTTTAACTTTAAATATGAGTAGAAGAAGAAAAAACGATACGATACGAATGGAGAGAGGCGATACAAAAGGGTGGGATGACGGTATAAGGAGATCACACCGTCACAATTGAAAAGAAATAGTACAGGGTTCAAGTCAAGGTTTGCTTCATAAAGGTGATTCTCTACCGGCGAGGCAAGACGAGACAAGACGAAACTGGCGAGATTGAAATTTCTCTATTCTCTATTGAAATCTTCGGTGGTAAATGTATTAGTAGCTAAAAACCATTCCGTATAAACCCTGATGCCATAGACAGACATACATAAAGAGTAGTAGTAGAGCTCCTTGTGAAACAGTTCGTCCAGGTATGTACTGCCAATTCCTCACCGGACACGGTTGTTTCGGCCGTTATCTGTGTGAGAGTGCAGGCCCCTGCCTAACCACTGCCTAACTCCGGGGTGCCACCATTGTGGTGTGCCCATGGATATCGCGACGCACACATTCTAGGTCTATCCTGTCTGGGACGACGCCTGTGCCGCCGTGCTCATGAGGTTGACAGAGAGCGCGCTCTCACTGCCAGTCATTGTCACTGCCATAACCAGTAGGGAGGACAAGTGGCGCCTTGTGAAGACGTTCGCTGATTTCATCGTGACGCGCAAGGTGGAAGAGGAACGGGGATGGAATCCTAATGCTCACCATAAACCGCTGTGGAAGACTAGGCCGTCGGAGAAGGTTCCACGAGACCCAACAGTCATAACGAGGACCTATCGGGCGGTATACGGGGGATTGTGCCGCCAATGTTGAAAGTTCCTAGGTTGGTGCGCGCCTTCGATGTGTTCCGTGTCCAACATCCAACATCTTGCTCCTCCACCAGAACATCGGAGGACGGACTCGCCGTGGTCCGTAATCGGAATTACAAACCACCGCGGAAGGGCCATGAACTGCAATAGCAACACCCGTAACATACCGGTGGAAAGTGAATTACCCCGGGGATTTAGTGCGGTTGGGGTGGTCACTTAGGTTCAGCCAAGTCCCACGTAATTTCGGCCCTGTCCCCGTATGGCCGGGATATCTGTATACAGATTTAAAAAAAATGGTAAGCACCACTATTTCTACCGCCAAGATTATTAATATTGTGAGCATCATTGCGTTCTGGTTTTGAAAGACAAGGTTGCTGGTGAAGTTACAGGTACTCAGGGTGACGGACTCTGTAGCTGTGCCCCTCAGATCTTTGCGATCTATAGCTTTGAACTGCACTGCAACAATTATGGGCAGGGGTGTCGCTTGCCACCATGCGGCTGACTTGTACTTTCCGCCACTTTGTCTTATAAAAAAAAATTATGCATTGCTTTACGGCATATAGAATGTAATTAAATGATGTAAGTATCATTATAGCCATTCAACGAAAGTTGGCTGCCCGTTTTTTGATTGAATATTAAGTATACCTTATTTTTACCATAACAACGATGTTAGTGATAGTATTCATAACTAATAATCGCAAAACGTGTTTGTAATTCAACATTCCTGTCCCTGCTTTTTAGCGCTCTTCGTTTATCTTGAACTTTATTCACAACGAGCCAATGCTATTTAATCGGAATAATCTTCAAAACGTTGTAGTTGCTTTGAAATGAAAATGAAATTCAATGTCGGACAGGGTTCAGGTACTTCAACACAGCAGTTACTGCGACTATTAAATGCGCTTTAAATTAAACGTGGGATTATAGGAAACGACGTTGTCAATGTACCGCCCTGCCATTGGCATAGTGTCGAGACACGATACAGGCGACATACGACATCTAATTTCCGGTTGTCACGTAGCATGAGAAAACTGTACGTACTCGATACCGAATTTCCCTTTTATACATCAATCGAGCGCTTATATCGTGAAAAATGCGCTTGCATGAGTTGATATCGTTTGAAATATGCGAGCGAAACAATGACATCTTTTTAGATACCAAAATACTGTAAACACTTTTCGTGAGAGTTTGCAGATGATAGTTAAGGTTTTACTTTATATGGTACATAATGTAGATTTTTATGATACCAAGTAACGGACAAGTCGTGTGCCCGGTGATAAGCGACACGCTTATTATTATTATTATTATTATTAAAAAAATTTACAAAAAAAAAGACTTATAAATTAAAACTTAGCGGTACAACAAAAACCTGAATAGGTTTATCCGTACACCGCAATTCATTGAAGTGAGCTCGTAACAAAACTGGCTAACCCGTTTGCTTATGTACGCTTACCCACTACCATAAAAACAACCACTACTCGAGTAAAAGACCTGTGAATGAAAATGATAAATTATAGCGAAACAGATAAATACCTTCGGAGTGGTATTACAATAAAAACAGTCATTCACGTATACAGGACGTTCAAAGTTTATTTAATAAATATGATTTAAGATTTGTTTTTATGCTGTTAGTTGTGAGGTTAATTTTTATTTCTGGTGGTAGTGAATTAATTATTTTAAGTATCTGATAACTCAGTCGATTTTTACCGTATATATTATTATAACGAGGTATTATTAGTAATTGATTGGTTCAATATCAATATCAGTTGCAGTGGTACTCAAGAGCTTTTAAACAGCAAAGATCTGTGGGGCACTGCCACTGAGTGCCACCTTGAGACATAAGTTCAATAGACCTACGTACCTTTAATTTCACCAGCATTCTTACACTTAATAACCTCAGTACAGAATACTAAAAAAACTGAAATCAAAAGTCATTCATCCCCTGGTTTAATTAAAATAAAAAATATTCCACCTCTAATGGTAGCAACCCTTAGAGGTGGAATATTTTCTTCAAATCTAAATGGTACCACTACCACTTCAGATATCTCCTTTCAATATAAAAAGAATCGTTAAAATCGGTTCACAAATGTCGGAGTTATCGCGTAACATACATACGAAAAAAACACAGTCGAATTGAGAACCTCCTCCTTATTTAAAATCGGTTAAAAACCAGAACCTATGTTCTGGTAATGCTTATATTACCGTTTTGGGGCAGAAATAAGTGGTAGTACTTTCCTGGTCGAACTCTTTCACAAGGAGCCACATAACGATTTTTTAATCTTATTAATGGGAGAGTAAACATTTTCACAGACTATAATCTGGGCTATAAAAACTGATACTTTTTCTTAATAACAACAAAGATCAGACATTAATAATGAAATAACTTTTAAGACATTTTAAGAGTGGTTACACACGGTTTCTTTTAGCTGTGATGCAAACGCGTGTTCGTGAAACGCGCGATTGCTTCGCTACACTTCCGATTTTATATGCGATTGCATCGTTTCAAACACGCGACTATCCCGATACAAACGCGCGATTGCATCGATGCAATCGCCTATAAATCTCGTGTGTAGCGATGCAATCGCGCATTTCTATTGATGCAGTCGCGCACTTGCGTCGCGTTCGCTACTTAAAACTGCGCGCGTGTGCAAAAGTAGACGATTAGCGATTGCATCGCGTTTGCATCGCTGCTAAAATTCGCCATGTAAAACCGCTCTTAGACCTATTTAAAAATGTAACAACGCCAAGCATAAATTTTTCAAGTCAATTGATAACAGAGTAAAACAAAACAGAGGTCACAGGAAGGCCGTGATAAGGTCATCAGGGTATAATTAAATAAGGCTGAGTAGGCGGAATAAAGCCTGTCGTGATGGGGCATTGGGCTTTAACCCCTTTGACTAAATTTATATTGTAGACATGTAATTACGTGATTTATAACTTTTTGTTAACCTAAAATTTTGAAAACAGTCAGCTCTAGGCTGGACAGATTACTGTTCAACGTCTTTGTACACAGTCTTGAACTACATTTTAATTTTAAATCAAGATTACTAATTACTATATTATTTCGCACATTATCAATTTTATCACTTCTTGAAATGAATGATAGGATGTCTTTAAACTTAAAACATCAAGTTTGACTAGAAAGTAGAGCTCAACATTAACCCAAGAGTGTATACGCAATAGATACAAATCAGATCTTTATCTGTTTCTGTAACTTCAGTCATGTTAAGCTTCAAGTTGGAAGTTAGATGACATTTACCCTTCAGTGCACATAATAGAGGAATAAATAGCCTAGGCGATTAAACCTAAAAAAGTTGGTAAGACAACAGAATATCCTCTTATTATTGATACAAATATCAAACAAACACAAAGAAATATTCCTTCGATCAGATAGGACAGGAACCAGCGTCTGTTGCCTCAACGTGGTTACAATCTCCTATAATGTGATTGTGATCATTACGCCTATAAATTTGAATGTGCCTTTAAAATGTACCAATCATTTTTTTTTCAACAGGTTATTTTTATATATATAATACCAAGTGATGGTGCGAACAAGTCGTGCATCTGGTGGTAAGCGACACGCCTGTCCATAACAGTTGCAGTGCCACTCCCGAGCTTTAAATCGCAAAGATCTTTGAATCTCTGCCACTGCGCCCGTCACTCCGAGACATAAGTTGAAAAGTCCCGTGTGCCCACCACCCTTTTTACCACCCTTTTCACCACCCTTACTCTTTCAAACCGGAACGCTGTAATGCTCACATTACCGCTTGGCGGCAGAAATAGGTAAGGTTAGGTTAGGTTAGGCAGTACTTCCCTGGACGAACTCTTTCGCAAGGAGTTCTACTGCTGCTAAAAATATTTACAGATTTTTACCGTCATCATATCATTACAGCCTGACCTCACCGACTACTGGATACGGGACCGGGTTCGTCCCGCAATTCCTGCGCCGTCGTCCTCTCGTCTCGTCGTCATCTTGCCGCTGGATACCCCGACAATCCCGTATCTGTAGATTTTTATACCTAAAACAAAACGGAAAATCTTCACGCTATGTCTACGTTTTATTCTATTTTTTTTTAGTTTTATACTTTTGTAGTATTCCCCTTATTCCATAACTTTCTCTACGTCTCACAAAAGCACCTAAAGGTGTATATATCATGTGTTTTAGGGGAAAATGTATGGAGGCTTTTAGTAACAGAATTGAAGGGGCGTTTCTCAGTTCAAACGGCGCAAGTTATATGACCTTTAAATCAAGCGAGGAAAACTTTTCAAATTGGCAAACTCTGAAGTTTTGGCGAACGAAGTTGTGAAAGTTCCGTATATAAGTCTAGTCCTTGGCTACTGGCAATTTCTATGAATGAGAATTGAATCTTAAACAATTTTTCGCAAGAATGTAAATTTTTTTCTTTAAAAGATTAACGGCTACAGGATTTTTTCTGAATGGTCCCTGTAGAATTTAAAGATATCTGGCCCCAATCTTTTGAGCATTGAAGTTGAGTTAAAGCGGTATAAATTTCTAATAACACCATTTTTGTGTCATCGGTTAAAACGTGAAAGTAAAATTTACGTAAGACAGCTTAACAAAACAAAAACCTCACTCTACAAAACAATTAAAAAGTTGTCTAATTGTTTTACAGAATGATTGCGAGTTTTCTTCGAAAGAAAAACAAAATCGCTCTTTATAGCTCCAACGACTTTTATATGAAAACTCCAGAAACGGTTATTATTCTGTTTTGAATGAAATCTGCTGGCCGCAAACAAAGCTGCTTAGCGCTGAAAATATAAGATTTAATTTGCATAAAATTCAGCTGAGTCACAATGATTAAAGTCATTTCTAACTTAAATGAATACAAATTTACCTTTTATTTTATGCAATGTATACCCCTTTCAGGCCTGTCAGAAACGATAGTACAAAATTATTTTTTAAATTCCCGCGCCGCACCAAATAAACTTTGTAGCTCGAGACCGCCACCACACGATCCTACACGAATCGTGCGTCTAAGTAAATAATAATTTTCGCGCGTTCTACTGGTCAGTTGGCATCAGTGAGGTGACAGAGATGGCAGCGTTTTTTTGTTGGCGGAGGCGGTGATCGTAAGTAATGTTTTTTTGTGTAAATTTTAACAAAAACATTAAGATGTTATTGTTATTTTATAGCTGTTATCTTTGTTTACTCATTTTTATCATGGAGACGTACGATTTTCCAAGCAAAATTACATCTGGAAACCAAATAGTCACGATCGTGTCGTTCAGGCCTATCTCCACTTAAGACGGTTTTAGGTAATGACTATATTTCTTGAATTTATTTGCAATTATTTTTATTTTTGGCAGGGGTGGAGCATACAAGCGATTTTGTGTTACATCTGCTTGGAGATGGTAACGATTCAGAGATAGAAGGTTTAGATTATGATGAAGAATTGCCGTTCCAAAGGCCGTCAAACCCTGCTGCTAGTCAGATTTCGTCATCCCCAATACCTACGCCACGTCGTCCTAGAAATGTGGCCCAAAACCGTTCCGAAGGTAGAAGAAGAATTTGGAGACAGTTACCATTCAATCAAAAACAACATGACTATCTACCACGAATGCGTCCAGATACTGTCAGACCCATGGAATATTTCAATGACTACTTCGATGATGAGTTTTTTGATCAAGCTGCGGTATGTACCAACAACTACTACATGCGTCGCACAAGCCGGATCCTAAATACCAACCCAATTGAACTAAAAAAGCTGATTGAACTTCATTTGATCATGGGCGTCATCCCATACCCACGGCTTTACATGTATTGGCGAGATGGGATGCGCTTAGACATGGTGTTCGCCACCATCATGGCCAGAGAAAGATTCAAGACCCTGCGTTCAGCATTGCATGTCGTCGATAGTGACACAGCTCCAATAGGTGACAGCAACACACTTTGGAAAGTCCAACCAATACTCAACTGGGTCAAACAGGCTTGTGACCGAATAGAAAGACAGCCGGGATTTTTTTCCATCGACGAACAAATGCTTCCTTTCAGCGGTGTTTGTTCACGTGGGCTGCGACAGGTGATTAAAAGTAAGCCTCGACCCCAAGGCTTAAAAATGTTCGTGGCCATAACTCACGAAGGTCTCATGATAGATTTCGAAGTCTACAGAGGTGCTAACACTCCGTTCGGGGACAGAACTTTGGGGGTTGGAGCGTCGATAATCTTGCATCTCTCCAAGTCAATTCCAAGAGGGAGCTGTATCTATTTTGACCGCTACTTCTCGTCGATACCCTTGCTTGAAAAGTTGAACACCATTGGCCTGCACGGCACAGCGACGCTAATGATGAACCGATTACCAGAGCGAAAGAACATCGATTTTAAACCCGATCGCAGAATGCAGCGCGGTGAATCACAGTAGTTCGTCTGTGACGATGTCGTAGTCATCAAATGGATGGACAACAAGTCCATGCTAGTCGCATCTAATTTCACTTCTGCAGACGACACAGTTTTTGTAAAACGCTGGGATAAAAATATCTCGGGTTTCATGGACGTCTCTGCACCAAAAACGATTGCTAATTACAACAGGCACATGGGCGGCGTGAAT
>NW_020653726.1:12025334-12034973 GCF_003589595.1 Hyposmocoma kahamanoa
ATTAGTATTATTATTTGATTTCCTTTCGAAATAAAAATTAAATTTGAAAAATATTGGTGTGTAACATTATAGTAGATTGTACAACAAGTGCATAGAACGCGTCATTTTACCCGAGATGAGTATATACATATATATATGGATACTTAAGTCGTGGGTAAAATGGGTTTTATGATCGAGTTATACACTCTGCTTTTCGCTTCGATTGCGAGGAAATTAAACAGCAATATTACAAATAAACGATTATTTTATTAAAATTGAATGTAAAATTACAACAATTAGACATATTTAATGTGATGGTTTTTTTATTTTATGCACTAGAGCATAAAAAACTATTTTATGCACTAGAGCATAAAATCAAAATACTTATTTGTAACGATTAAAAGTTAAGTTGAACTTATTTATTTACATATATCTCTTCAATGTTTTATTTGTTTTTTATTCAATAGTACATATGAAATAATTTATGCTTAGATAAATATACGCGATGTTTATTTCGTAAATTTGTAACAACGACATCTATTATACTCCTTGGCGACACTAACATTTGACTATAATTCCGAATTCACAACGTGACAATCAAGGCTCAGCTAGTTTTGTTTATTTTTTCTCATGAAAATGCGGAAAAATAATTAAATACAACGTAATTTTAATACATTTCATTATTTCATAATATTTTTTTTTGGCAGTTTCTAATTTTTTGAATGTAAATAATATCGAGTACTTTAACATTACACTACGATAGGACGATTCGAAATATCAAAAAAAAAAGAGATGGCATTATAAAGTTTATATAGCGTTATTTCTTTCCTCATTTAGTAAGGTATAGACAATATTGGGAAATCATTCGTTCTTTCAGTCACTTTAGTAATAATACATTACTTGGTTGATAGGTTTGTCATGGTACGACTATGAGTAATATTATAATGAGCTTACATTGAAATAAGATTGTTTTTTGAAAGGTTATGGTAGGCCCCCTGTTGTTCAACACCACTCGTTTTGGTGCGTTTCGAAGAACGATTATAGAATAAAATTGAAAAATCCGCGTACATGACTGCTCATTTATTTATTTATTGAAAGATACACATCAACACACACATCAACATTATACAAAACAATTTAAAAAACACACAAACAATTTAAAATAATACACATACTTTCGCCATTTAAGGTGATAAGTCGCTACAGGCGGCAGCTCCAAAAATTTAGAGTTAACAAGTGAAATCCAAGAAACATAGTTAAAGATGTAAAATTACAGCAATAATTAATTAAAACAGATGTAAAGATCAAAACAATTGCTCGTACATACGTATAAACTGCTTAGTGTTATTTATGACTTGACCTTTAGGCCAACCACGACCCTGATGAAAAAAATTATGTATCCTGAGTTAGTTAGTTACCTTAAGATAGGTTTTTTATTTTTAAATTTAAGTAATGATTTTTTAAATATTATATTTTGTATCAATTTCTATGTCATTTACCACCTTAGGTAAGTTAGGAACTAAGAGTAGAACGTATCCGGTACAACTGTTTCTGGGTCACAGTCAAATCATTGTATGACTGTTCATGACCCTATTCAACGGGGCATACTTTCCGAGATTAGTTCGACTACTTGACGAAACAAATGTTTTGATAATATAGAATTTAGGCTTTCTGAGACGAACATTTAATTTGATGACTAGAAAACGAGTAAGTATTATAAAAACAGGCAAAACGAGTTTATGTGTAATTTTAACATTTTATGTAATACTTTTAATCTGGATCTTTTCAATTCGAGTTAATCAAATTATGCACCCAGAGTCCTTATTATACTTCTATTTGTGAGGATGTTTACGGCTCTTAGTTGTTATTATTATTATTTAATTTAGTTTTAGACGATGATCTTCCTTTTTAACAAATAATCGAATTAAATGGACTTATATAATATATCACTAACTTTTAACAAAAAAGTTTAGTAGCAGTAGAGCACCTTGTGAAAGAGTTCGTCCAAGGAAGTACTGCCACCTTACCTATTTCTGCAGCCAAGCAGTAATATGAACATTACCGCGGTTCGGTTTCGAAGGGTAAGGGTGCTGGTGAAATTACAGGCATATGGGACTTGTCAACTTATGTTTTATTTCTTGTATAATTTCTTGATAGTTGATAGTTTCGGAGAAAAAAAATATTAACTATTTTTTGTATGGAGGAATATACATTTTATTTTTTATCTCAAAACATACGAAAATGTAATGTGGTTACTTACAGTATAGTTCCAATCATTTCCTATGTAGATAAAAATAACCCGTCTGCATGTACTTGCGCAACTTTGTAAGTAAAGGTGCGGCAAAATTGCTAACTGTTATAAGTACTTTTATATGATGATAGTCGACAAGTTATTCCTATGTCCAAGAATTATCAATTTGGGCCCACTGTGTGTCAGACGCAGTGGCAGTGCCACTCAGATATTTGTGGTTAAAGCTCTGAGTAGCACTGCAATTGTTAGGGACAGGCGTGTCGCTTACCACCAGGCCCACGACTTGTTCGTCCTGTTACTTAGTATACCTAATAAAAAAAAGTTGTAAAATAATATAAATATTATAGGCTAAGTTACTAAAAATAATCTGAAATATCTATATTATAGTTGTTTAGCTAACGCGTATTGGAAGAGCATCCGGTCCAATGCGATATCATTCCGGACACGCATCACTTGAAGACATCGCATAACAATTACACGATTTGCTATCTTGGAAATATCAATCCGTGTTTGCACTGCTACGTTGTTGCAGGCATATGGATCGGATTATGAGCTAGTGAGGAGACTGTTCATAGTTTTCGATATGTACAATTTTACGATAGTAGCAAGTTTTAGTACGTGTGCATTTGATGATCGGCTAGGACAAAACAGAGACTAAACTGGCGAGTAACATGACAGATTATACAGAATAGGATGTTGTAGTATTTACTGTACTAGAGAAAAAAATTGTCTCGATCGTTTCAGAAAGTATTCAAGTGTTTTTGTATAAATAATAATTCAGATCATTAACCAACAAATGTCCAATGATCTGAATTATTATTTATACAAAAACATTTGAATACTTTCAGATACTTAGAATCGCTACAGACGCAGTGTGCGTATAACCGCAGCAATACCAAAAAGCCATTTTGAACATATGGCTTCACATCACTACAGAATAGTTCGAGATTGAATTACACTATTAGCCGGACGGGCCGTGCCTACCAGGCCAGTGCCCAGATTACACGATAAATCAACCCTTCAAACCCGGGCACGATAACTTTGTCCCGTTATTGCGAATTTATTAAGCTGTCCCGGTATCGGATTAAGTGTTTCCGCTAATGGAAGCAAGAAACAAAAGAAGATAAAGCGAATCTATTAAGGTGATCGGTGATAAATGCGATGGTTTCTGGCCCAGGTACCGTTTTCGTAGTAGAAATTTTGCAAACTAGAACAGTTAGGACTTGTTTAGATGCTGATTGAACACGTTGTATTCTGAATTGGAAACATCGAAATTGTTAATTGATTTTCTGACGGGAATCCAAACCAATATTATAAATGCGCAAATAACGCTGTCTTTTACGTTTTCACGCCTCAGCCGCTGAACCAAATTCGATGTATTTTGATATAGAGGTAGATGGGATCTAGGAGAAGGACATAGTCTATTTTTTGTCACAAAAATTAATCTTAAAAGGGGTGAAACAAGGGATGAAGTTTATATGGAGAACCAACCATTTCACAAATAAGTAGTGACTCAAAACACTTATCTACACAGCCCAGTTGCGGGCACCAGCTACTTATACATAAATATATATCATTCCAGCTCCTGTTTTATATCGCTGCGATGAAGCTATTATGTATCCATATTTAGCTGTCAAATTCGAGTGATAAACCGACATTTTAAAATTTTATTACATTAGCTAACATGGCGAGCACCGTGACGGCACATTTTTGTATTATCGCGAGTGTGCCGGCCAATAGCAGCAAAAGAATATCGTAGTGTCAATCAGCCGTACGGTCACAGCTGATTTTAAAACATTTTGATAGTTCTTCACAGTAATTTGACTAACGTAAAAAAGTAGTAACAAAAATAAACAAATTGATATATGTAAATTATTGAATGAGGGGGATCCCATGCAAATCGAACAGAATGTTCGATTTTTATGGGTTCCCTCACTAGATTCTGACTTGGAGACAATGCGACCACCTCGAACATATGCCGTACGTACCCGTTCAAACAATAAAGAATTTTCAAAATCGGTCTAAAATTGACGGTGATATAGGTGAACATACACAAAACAAACATAAAGTCGAACATATAACCTCTTCTATTTTTTTGAAATCGGTGAAAAAAGTGAGGAGAGCATTTTTAATACAGTTGTTCAACTGTATAATAAAAATTTCACTTCTGAAATGAATAACTTTGTCATTACGAAGTAGTTTCGGCATGTACTCAAAAGCATTATGTTTAATACTGACTGAATCCGACCTCCAATGCCCGCGCGTCAAATGCTTTTTCTGGAGGCAACGTACGCGCGTATACACGCGAGACGATAAGCAGCGAAATTTGCTCCTTCTGGGCAAGGTCTTAGTATTCCAACATCGGTACAAATTGGACAACGTAAACTGAAAATAAAAGAAGACAATCTGGTAGCGTGATTATGTCACAGTGACTTCCGATGCGACAGTCCGTTGCGACATTTCAATAACAAAAAAGTAATTTCGCTGTTTCTTTGAAAAATTTTCTTTTAGCGGCCGCTTATCACGCTAGGCAAATCTCTTTGAAGAAGCAGAATAAACGACGCCCGGGGGACTTTCGATTCAGAGCTGCAGGTGCAATCTAAGATGCTGTTGGAAGTCTTGCAGAGTTAAAAAAAGAAGAAAATGAATACGATACATTATTTTCTTCATATTTTTTTTCATTGAAACAGAAATATCTGCCTTCGTATTACCATAAAGCCAGTTGCTTATTTTGAAAATAGTAACCTAGTTTGTTATAATTATTAATACAAAGATCGAACACTCAGAAAAAATTCCTTCGATCCGGCCGGATTCGAACCGACGTCTTCTAGCTTACCGTGCCAGATGCTATACCAACTAAGCCATGGAACGAACCAGCGGACCTCACGAATTTTTCTATGTGCTTGTGTCTTTGTATTTTTTGTAAGTTATTACGCAACTAGTGGAGTAATTTCAATTTAGCACTTAATTATCACTAAACACGTAATTCGAACTGTCTAAAACGGGTGGCGCTACATACGTTGTCTTAGATAGAATACCTCGTATACTCGTATATGAATTCTACGCGTTTTTCAAGACAAGGATGATAATTTAATGTCAAATAGAGTAAACGTGTTGGTAGCTAGAATTTAAATTACTTAAATTATACCTCTTTTAAATGGTGCAGTATTTTAAATATATATTTAAGCTAAAGGTTTCAAGTTTTGTTTCAAAAAAAAATCAGTAAAAACAAACTACGTACAAATGCGTATTTTTTTTTCATTCTAATGCAACCACATGTATGTTACGAATTTGATTGTTAAGATTTAAAAAAGGGTTAACACAGAATACAATCCTCAGTGTGCGCCTTTTAACATTCAAAAAAGCAAATTTTTGGTCAAGTTTTTGTCGCTCTTAGGAATGTTGTAACTTGACTGTAATAAAAGACTGCTTGTCTCTAATTAAATTTTATTCTAATTATATTTTATATTTTTCATACATTTTCCTTTAATATTAAATTTAATTTTACGATGATATTTTACTAAAGCACATACTTACTAATATGCCCTCGAACTTTTGGTCTCACACACCGTGCGCGCGGATGTGCTACACTTTTTGGCGCAGTATAGGTTAAAAAGCGGTGGTAGCCCTGTAGGAGGACCGTTTTTTCTCAATTATGTAACTTAAATTTCTGAGTATGTGTATTTGTGAATATTTAATAGTAATACATCTCGTTAACGATGAAGAAAAAATCATTATAAAAACCTGTATCGGTCTACGACCCTTGGAAAACATGTGAAGTTTACCCAACGCGTTTTGAGTCAACGTGGGTAATGGCCTAAACCTCCTTTGAGGAAAACCGCGCCTAGCAGTGGGACGTATAGCAGGTTTAGTAGCAGTAGATCTTCTTGTGAAAGAGTTCGTCCAGGGTAGAATTGCACCTTACCTGTTTCTGCCGCCAAGCAGTAATGTCAGCGTTACTATGTTCCGGTTTTGAAGAGTGGCGGTGAAATTACAGGTACATTGGACTTGTCAACTTATGTCTCAGGATGACGGGCGCAGTGGCAGTGCCCCTCAGATCTTTGCGATTTAAAGCTCTGAGTGGAACTGCAACTGTTACGGACAGGCGTATAGCTTACCATCAGGCGCACGACTTGTTCGTCCCGTCACTAGATATTATTAAAAAAAGGTTGATGGTGATGATTATTAATTAAGGTATGATAGAAGAAAACATTTCATGCTTAAACAGACTTCTAGAGCTTGTTTTCCTCTTTTCAGTTCTTTCGTAGTCAAGTGTTGCTTATTTTTTTAGTCAATTATATATTAGGTCGCAATATGTTGCTGTACCAAAAGGCGACTCGCTATTAAAGGGTGCGGTTGACTTTGGGGCTTAGTTTAATTGACGTACCTTTCATTCGTTTTATTATGGAATTGAACCTTATTACGGTTAGGCAAATTTTTATTTTGTTAGCTATTCTGAAACCGCTATCCAATTTTTCAGGCAACTCCCTCATTTCGCATGAATTTTATCTTTATATCGAGTAATAAATAAAACTAGTGAGGAGCAAGCTAAAGAGAGGTGGTTCGTTGCTAAGCAGGGAAAAAGAACCTTGACTCAAGTTGTCAAATGGTGTGAGTCAGAAACAAGTCTGTGTGTGACAGATGGACAAGCACCCGTCCCGGTCAAACGACATCGTGGTTACAAGAGGCAAGAGCGATTGATGGCGTGACATGAACAAATAATGGCGTGTAAAATGTGGCACACTTAGTCAACATTGGGGTTATTAAGGGTGACAGATAAATGTTGATAGGTTTGCTTAATACGAATTCATATAATAAGTTGGGTATTATTTGGCTTGCCTGGGTTAACCTCACCTTTGTTTAAATTCTTTTACTATAATATAAATTTATTATAAAATTATAAATACAATTATTTTATTGTCATATTTGAGTAAGTATGCTTACTTATGATTGTTCTGTGACCTCACTTAGGGTGCTAACTGAAAATCAGTACTGGGAACGCATTGTGTTTTCGAGCAAACACTAAGTTTGTGACCCTTTTGTTATAACCTTTTGTTATATATCTAGCCAGTGTCCTTGTCTATTTGAATAGGTTGATTTAAATTTTTTTTTTGTTTTATTTGTGTTTTTGTTTTGAAATTATTTATTTATGTTTTACGTCACAATGTTTTATATTTTGTTTTTCTTTTGTTTTGTTTCGTTTTTTCCTTTGTGGTGTCATTTATATTAACAAATAAATGTATTTTCTTTCTATGTTTTGTATCCTTATCAACCTTGATTTACCAACTACTTGTGTGACTGTATGTCACGAATGGAAGTAGGTTTCTGCAAAACTTGAATAAGTTTACACTCAGTGGTCCGTACCACGAGACATCACTGGTGAAATTACGATAGTACTGTAATGTTAATGCAAATGTAATTTATCCTTATTTCTGGTTGATAAAGTCTATAATCAATATTAGGGAATTGTGAAAAATATAAAATATTCCTCAATTTTTCAACACCAGTTACGAAGCAAAAAAGCTAAAATTAAGTAAGTAAAAATAGCAAAAGGTCAGTTAATTACAAAGGGGAGGGATAGCTGATCATCTGCATGCCTCGCCGGGATTAATGATCAATCGAGGCTGCCATAATTAGGAAACAACCCCTGATATAAATAGCATGTTTTTTATTTAACGAATACCTAAACGATAAGCTGGATTTTTTACAAAGGTTTTTATTGCGTAATTTCGATGCGCAGTATATAACAACGTACAAGGTGAACCAATGACTTGGAGAAGGTTGCGGTTGGAGTAGATTGAAAAGAAAACAGTGTCAATCGATACATTAGTATCAATATGTTTTTTTAATGAATCGTAAAAAATATGTAACTTTTATTTATAAAAAAAATCTTTTCTTTTCCTTATTTTTTCATAATTTCAAGTGAGGGGGCATACAAGTCGTGCGCCTGATGTAAGCTACACGCCTGTCCATAACAGTTCCAGTGCCACTCAGAGCTTTAAATCGTCAAGATCTGAGAGACACTGCCACTGTGCCCGTCACGAGATATGTTGACAAGTCCCATGTGCCTGTAATTTCACCAGCACCCTTACCCTTCAAAACCGGAACACAGTAATGCTGACATTACTGCGTAAGAAATAGGTAAGACGAACTCTTTCATAAGGAGCTCTACTGCTACTAAATCTTTATATCGCAACATTGTGATCAATGTATCGATTGTCATTCTGTTAATGTAATAAAAATACGTAAGAAGAATATTTGCTAAGATACGTGTAGAGAACTCAATAAAACATCACCTTTTGAGAAAAAGCAAATACAACAATATCGAGTTCTTAGGTTTTCGCGATTGTTACACATGGGAAATGAAGCTATTTATCCGGATTTAAATCCCGTATATTTGTTTTTTCAAACAAACCTACGTTTCGGGCCCTTTACATGTCCTATGGTCATGAAATGATCAACCGTGACCATGGGACCTGTAAAGGGCCTGAAACGTCGGTTTGTTTGAAAAAACAAATATACGCGATTTAAATCCGGAAAAAAGTTTCATTTTCTAAATACAACAATGTCACACCAAATTTCGTCACAGAACATTTGCTTTCCGTTACCAGTTTATTGTCCACGGAAAGAGCTACAAAACAAAACTAGCAGCCGAGAGTTTTAAATGGACTATTAAAGAATACGGCAAATAGAAGCAGAGCTTTTATAACTCGACTGGAAAGATTATTTCACTTTTACGGAGAAAAGTTTTATTGAAAATTG
The DNA here is from genome assembly GCF_003589595.1 of Hyposmocoma kahamanoa. Taxonomy (NCBI): domain Eukaryota; kingdom Metazoa; phylum Arthropoda; class Insecta; order Lepidoptera; family Cosmopterigidae; genus Hyposmocoma; species Hyposmocoma kahamanoa. The sequence goes on from NW_020653726.1 coordinate 12,034,327, forward strand.
AAGTTGGGAAACTTCGGAGTAAGGAGATACTTTATTTTCCGACATTTTTCTTGTATACGTTAAGAAATCTCTATTCCATATTGTCTATTACACAAATCATCATTATAAAGCTGATAAAATGATAAAAGTAAATCGTGATAAAAGCAATAAATAAACACAGTACAATAGCTTGCTTAATCGCTAAGTAGGAACAGTCTAGGGCAAAGATTTTTTTTTAATAAAATAAATTTATTTGACAACAGAATTTTGCAGGTACATAATAAATTAGAAGTTAAATACAACACAAGAAACAGAACTTGTTGCAGCGCATATCGCGTACAGAGAATTGGTTTTGATTCCTGCACTAGGCTAAGCCTGTCTCGCAGGTAATCAATGTTTCCTCGTTACAACTTAGTCAACAATTCAACAATTAGCGCAATAGGAACATAATACCAAAGAAGTTTATCAATAAATTATTAGGAATAGTATGAACAAATCAAATAAAGAAGGTAATAAAATATTTCATTAAACTTATTTTACTTATTAAAGGAAAGGAATTGACGAATACTATATCTTTACAAAGTTGAATAACGTATGTGTGTGTGCGTGCGTGCGTGCCTGCGTGCGTGCTTGCGTGCGTGCTTGCGTGCGTGTGTGCGTGCGTGCGT
>NW_020653726.1:12034983-12039715 GCF_003589595.1 Hyposmocoma kahamanoa
TGCGTGCGTGCGTGCGTGCGTGCGTGCGTGCGTGCGTGCGTGCGTGCATCACTAGGATACCTCTCTTAAAATGTACTCAAGGTTTATAGGCCAACACGTTCAGGAAGCAACTGACATTGTGCTTAAGCTCTGGGATAGAGCAGAACTTGATCCAACATAACGATCGAGTTTACTTTATTGTAGATGTAAGGATGCATAAATCTAGGAAATCTTTTGACGAAAGTGGTATTTATAGAGGGGAGCGACAGTCCATAACGTCTTTTTTCAAGAAACTCACCTTAACTAGCGGAAGACTTACTTACAGCTTTGTGTACCCGCACCACGACCGGAACGAAAAAGACCCCGCTTTCATTATACAGAGTTACTGTGTGGGTATTTGTTAGGTTTTTTCAACATTATTTTTAATACGGATCGTTAAGCTCTTTCGAGGATCAACATATTGGTTTTCCCAGCACCCCGAGAAGTCAAACCTCTACAAAATTATATTTTCAAACTTTTATTGTATTTTTTTTTAAATTAGGATTTATAAAAAACAAGCAATTAAAATTTCAATATAAATATTAAATATTTTGTTAATTTTGTAAATTAAAATGCAATTTAAAACTAGACACTTACTTTTCAAATTTGGAATTCGGAGATCACTAAATAAAAATCTTCTATAAAATATGAAACTAAAATCTGTTTCTTCTTAATATCTTAATTAATAGAAACAAAGTGAAGAACATAATAAAAAATATGAAACAAAAAAGACATAAACTTTTGCAATGACAAAAGCACACTAATTTTCACTTTCTATGCAGTCGGTCTAAAGTATGTATTGTAAAGTATGTACTTCCCTTGCAATAGTGACAAATTGTTTTGAATTTTCTTTCTGTGGCAGTGGATACAACGTCTCTTCATCAGTAGAAACTCTTCAACAAAACTTCCTGAAGTGGAGGTGCGAATCGTTTTATGGACGTTTCTATATTATCTCATCATTGTCAATATCTGCTAACTAGCTTTTGAGCTATATATTTTGATACTCACTGCTGTTAACGTTCATCCATTTTAATTATAGTGACCTACTGTAAAAATAACAAAATATAAAGTTGAAACTCAATATAATAATGCTGTAACGCTAAATTATTAAAACGTCACAAAAAAATTATACTTACGTGTAGTTTTTCAGAACCCAACGCGCAAATACATATATATACATATATCTGACAGCCCTTGCGCGTTAATTGATATTTGTAGCGACGCGCATTATCTATGATCCTTTTTCGGAAGGTACCTAAAGTTATAGAATGCTAGCGTGAGTAGAATCTAAAATTTTAAGTTGTAATTGACACCACGATTCGAGGGTTAAATTACACCACTAGTTTCTTATAATTATTAGTACAAAGATAGAACACTAAGAAAAAATCCATAGATCCGGTAGGGTTCGAACCAGCGCCTTCAAGCAATCCGTGGCAGATGCTCCCAATGGAACTGCGGAACGAACCACCAGATCTTATGAATTTTTATGTGTCTTATTGCAGATCTTCGATTCTGGTTTTTAACGACTTTTTTGTCGTAGCGCCATCTGTGAGAAATCTTGTAATATAATGTGGTTCATTTTGATTTTCCTGCTGCATACAAAATAAATATTTTATTATTTTTAATTCGGTTTGTTATCATTAAGTAACTCATTAATTATTTTACCATTTTAGTGATTCATAATAAATTTAGTACGGAGCGAAAACGCTCATTTTCAAAGCGATTGCCTTACAGCAATTTATTTTAATTTCATTTAATTGTCACATCATTGACTACCCATTTTCAGTTATCTACAATGTAATTTGTTAAAGTTTCAATATAGTAGAATGGCGCTAGAGTTAATGGCTTGGTAGATGATATGAACCTCGTGAGCTTAATTTAAGCTTAATGCTTCACAAGGAAAAAGGAAAATGAAAATAGTTTTTATTTCTTTTTCACAAAATCTTAAATTAGAGTTCACGATTTGATCTTCCTAGTAGGTATCATCTACCTGTATCAGGAAGACCCAAAGTAGAACATGGTGTATTAATTTTAGTCATTCTTGTATTATGCAACTGTTTCCAAATACTATTTATTACACTATTCATCGCACTTTATTTTATTCGTAAAAATATATCTGGTAATTGAGTATGTCTGCTTCCTTATAAAGAATAAGAAAGTATAGACATTCATATCCAGAAATGGATTTCATAACACATGATAATACTTATACACGTGTCATTTACACTACTTTGATAATTTAAAACGAAAAAATTAAATGAAACTTAAACGAGAATGAAATATATTTTGCTGCTTTTCAAGAATAGTGGCTGAAACCAAACTAGTTCATATTAATCTTATAACACAGTTGTTTTCCAAAATGATTGCTAAATTTTATTATATAATAATCACCGTGCTTTTTATTGGTTAAAATAATCAAGTAACAACATGGACTGTAGTATGATTCGTCGGCATTAGATATGCTTCAGTTGTTTCTAAACCATATTCCTGATGAATTTGTTGATTTTGAAATAGACCACTGTTCCAGAAAGCCATCGATTTGATACAGAAATATCGACTTACGGGTTGTTAGTTAGTAGTTTTTATGCAAATTATGAACATGTGCCAGCAATGCATAACTCCGGAGCATCTGCGCCGAGTGTCCACGTCGAGAACAATGCCTGAACAACATTTCAATCTGAAATACTCTACGCCATAACAGTACATACTACTCCCGTATTCGTATGCATGCCTCCGTGATTATGAATTGTTTCACTAACTTTTCCTACTTTAAGTTCTCTCATGAGTTCTGCGTTCCTGGTACTGCTGGAAATGTATTGTTGCTTTTCCTACATTTCGAAGTTTCTATTGTTATGCTAGTTTATATATGCAGGCTCAAATTGAATTGTTCATTGTACAAGAATGGACAATGGCATATAAAGTTTATGCTAGTTATGCATAATACTCTTTTATATACAATAAATAATATCGTATACAAGACACACTTCAGCATTTAAAATGTATTTACTGACAAAATTTAATTATTTATTATTATGTAATTGTTGCGTTACAGAAAAATATTTTAATTTAATTTAATATAAAATCAAATGCCTATTACTGCTTTAAATATTTTTTTAATTACTTCTTATATTTTTAATAAATATTGAAATTGACCATGGGCTTTTTTGTGAAGGAAAACATCGTGCGGAAACAAAGCAACTTTAATGATGAGTATGAAGTTCTTAGTTCGCTTTGGACCTGTGCCCAGTAGTGGGGTTCTATACATGTGGAAACGGTGCTGTGTGTTAGATTTAAAAATTAAAAAAAGTTATACCATGAGTTTGCTGTCAAGTTGTCTTTTTTTGTCTATGATTTTGGCAGACGATACGTTCTGTTGACTGAATTTGTTAAAACAAAAAAAAACTCATTAACTTCGCGTTGTTTATATCTCCATCCCTACAAAATTATGGGGGCTTGTCCGTGAAAAATATCGAGTTCAGTCGACATGAAGAAACCATGGATGGCAAATAATTCGCATTCATCCGAGGCTGATGAATGAGGTGGAGAGCAGTGTGAAAACAGTGCTGTATGTTAGATCTAAAAATTAAAAAAAATGTCGAATCATGAGTTAGCCGTCAAGTTGTCTATTTTGTCTATGATTTTGGCTGACGATACGTTCTGTTCACTGAACTTGTTAAAACAAAAGAATACACGAATTAAATTCCCTTTGGCGACATAACACCATCCCCACATACATATAGGCTAACTGTTATTATTATTATTTATCGCAGACTTTATCAGTATTATTTGGTTTTAATCACAAATGTAAATTAACACAGAAAGGTAATTAATTGTTTGTATTTAAATTATTTGTTGAATTCTACTATACAAATGCAAAAGCTAGACTATGACGAACATTAACTCACGCCTGCTTATGCATTGTATACTTTAGACTATTATAATTTAGGCCCAGTGAAAGCTAATTATACAAACTTTGAAGGCATATGTCCTTAATACTTCTTTTCTCAAAAATTCCGATTTATTTAATTGAACTTTTAAATTAGCTTTTCTAAGAGTTTGAAACACCTTTCTTATTTTTTTAAAGTGTTCTTCCAATGTAGATGAAAAGATTATGATATCATCTAAATAGATTAAACAATGAACACCTTGTAAACCTTTAAGTATATTATCCATACCTCGTTGGAATGTAGCGGACGCTGTTTTTATTCCAAAGGGCATTCGCATAAATTCATAATGACCAAATTGTATACTAAATGCAGTTTTAGGTCTATCTGGTTCATTAATTTCTATTTGATGATAGCCAGATGAAAGATTTAAAGTTGTAAAATAACTACTTTGACCTAATCGATCGAAAATATCGGTTATATTAGGTAGAGGATATTTATCATCTATAGTGATTTCATTTAATTTTCGGTAATCAAAGACCATACGATATTTTTGTTCATTTGTACTATCTGCCTTTTTAGGTACTAAGTGTACGGGTGCGCTCCAAGATGAGAAACTTGCCACGATAGGGAAACCGACATACCACCACCATATTGTGAAACCATATCCGAATCGAACGAATTAGAATCGTTACCAAGGGTATGCAGTCCTGTTCTTCCAACAGAACCACCCATTACGCGAATTCGATCACCTGTCTATGACGAAGAACCGCGTAAAAGAAGTTCACGATTACGAGGTGCTGGCATAACACCTATACCAGCTGAGACAA